>NW_014332924.1:91343-125703 GCF_000341935.2 Cephus cinctus | reverse complement strand
GTTTTTTACACGTAAGTGTTTTTTGGGGGATATCACAAGTTTTTGTTGCTCAACGGGACATAGAAGCTATAAGCACTGAAATCTATATTGTCGCAGATATAAAATGTAAATGCATTATGATGTTGCTAATCAGAAAAATATATTGCGTTGTAAAAAATGTTTAATGGCATATAAATTTAATTTGTGAGTCCCTTTTTCTAGAAATCCATAAAGACATATACAAATTTTTAAAGAAAATGTAATCTTCAATGCATATAAGCGTCGTTCATGGTGTCCAGCTTGATGAAGCCGTGTGGTAAACGTAAGAGAGGAGAGTGTGCTGGATTATTTACGTACCTCAGGCCGTGCGAACATCAGAAAGGATACTATAGTTTGAGCGAAGCGCCAAAGCTTGTTGCACACTTTTCTGGACTTCTACGTCCGACACCTAGATACAAGGAACTACGTCAAAGCGGTCAGCACCATCTGTCGTGTAAAAAAGTAGATGGACGTGCGAAGACGACGATAACGACGATGACGACGGACCTGAAATAAAATCATCTCGCTCGCCATGAGAATACGTCCTGATCCTGTACATTAATCGCATTGAATTTGGTGGCAATCAATTCAGAACCCTTGATTCCTACAGTGAATGTATCAATAAATTTTTCTCACATGCAGCCGTTCATAAGATATTTGAGTCGAAACACAGGTATAAGAGATGCTTCGAGAAAAGATTCTCGGCGGGCCGTGCCCCGTACGGCGGGTTGCCTGTACTTGGCGCGAGACTCGACCGAGTCTCTTGATCATGTACTGAAACTAATGGAATAGTATTAACAAAATTTATCAGTTATAACTATTCTTTATTACAATTCCTTTCTACGAATGTTTGTTTCTTTGAACAATATTTTATTTTTCTCAAAAAATAATAGTTTTATAATAAAAATGCATAGGACATAAAAGATCTAATTTTTTACAAGCTACAATTTTGACTGAATTTTTTTTTCTTGAAATATAGCCTTTTTTAAATTACTTTTGCGGGTATTTTCACTATTATATTCGCCATCCGCACGTCAAAATACGTAAAAAAAAAATTATACTGTTCGGAGGTATGCGGTTTTTGGATCTACAGCTCGAATTTGTAAAATTGGGAATCTTCCCAAGAAGTGCGCTGTAATACATCGCTTAGGTCAATCAGATTAGCAGACACATCGGCTTCGCCAGAGCGCTCGCGATCTTCTATTGTTTTCTTCGATCCCGATAAAGCATATCCTAACATCTTTCATGTTTGGGGTGGCTGCCCATCCACCTCTACTCCCTCGATGGACGGCTGATCCAGGCCATTATTGCAACTTCCGTATGCCCTCTGGATCGGTAAGACATTAATCGAATGTCCCGCGTAGTTAGCCGCTTAGATTCTGTAGTGCAGGGTCGCGTCTGGATGTCACGTCGCCTCGACAGCGCACTCCGCCAAGCCCGTAGTTGGCACCTTTGGGGCCCGTAGTATTCAAATTTAGACAGGATTTTTTTCGGATCCGCTTGACACGCATAAAACACAAAAAACGTTCCCATAAGGAAAATAAGTAAATATCTAACAAATAATATACAGTCCAATCCCACGAAATCCCTTCCCCAGACATAGGGCCCCACGATGTAGCCAAAAATCATAGAATGCTACATTTTGTGGCGTGCATCTCAAAATACCACGTCACAATATACCGTATGTCCTATCCCAACTAGGACATCTGAAGTTGCCGCGACTGAAAACAAGTTAAAACTTCTTACTATACAGAAGTATAATTCGTTTCGCAGATGCGATTAATATTACTCGTTTTCGATCGCGGCAACCTCAGATGTCCTACTTGGGATAAGACATACGGTATATACTGTGACGTGATTTTTTGATTCATGGTCATAAGGCGACTCTGGCCACCGATACAGATAACGTTCTCGATTTCTGGTTCCCTTGGGGTCGCCACCCTGCTCAGAAGCTACGCTCTCGAGTTGATTCGTACAGTTACGCCAGTGCTCTCGGAAGATTTCATTGTTATTGAGTTGAGGTCGACATGCTCGAATCTACCGTGGGGAGATAGTCTCGACTTACCGAGTTGTCCAGCAAAGGAGAGTACTCGACGGAGAGGTCTCCTTTATAGACAGTTAAGCAGGGTTCCGATGAGGACCGGATCTGGCATGCCTCATTAGGTGATCAGGTCCATTACAGGTACATTACAAGAACCTTATCAGCCCTACCTAATGTTAACTTCAGGAACATAATCAGACCCTGAGTATTTCTGAATCTGGTCCACATCAAGTATAGTTAAATATAGCAATTCTATATACATTTTATATGTACATCATATTTACCCGCATATCTTATGAAAGTTGAAATGACATACAGGTAACATTTTATGAAAATATCGTACATATTTGAGTAATTTAGTGAAACGTATTAAGCCTTGCCTTCAAGGGGTAGGAGGATTCCTGCAGGCATGCCTTGCAGATCTCTATTTTCGTAGATATCAGGCAACCCTGAGTCAGACCCGGTCAGTCACACGAGGCATGTATTAATGAGGCATGCCTTAGCTCTGCCAGATCGGGTCCTGATAGTACTTCGGGCATGCCCGATCAAATTTCTAGTCGGGGAGAATCTCCCAAAAGTTACGTACCGATCCGCTAAGGAACGCTCTCAATTTGTTATAAAGGGACGACTCGAGTGAAATGAAGAGTTATCGGTTATAAGGATCTCGACCAATCAGAGCGATTAGTTCTCGAATTTGGCTATTGTCAAAATTGTCTGTCTCGGGGCACTGATCGAGGTGCCACAAGCTAGCTCGCGCTCCCGTGCTATCTGTTGATAGATTTCTAGCTGTGTTTTGATACGGTATACAAAGTTCTCGCTTGTGTAGTTCTTGCGTTACTCTTGCGATATCCAGGAAATTCTATGGATTTTCTGCGAGTGTTCTGGAGGTTTAGTGCTGTGCCCACCCGAGTGTCTTCTGGATATAGTTCTCCGCCTTCACGGAGTAGCTGTATTAGCTCCGGTGAGGACTCCGAATTTATTAATTGGTGAAAAGATCTCGATTTTATACATTCGATTCGTTCTGTTACTTGCTCGATCCGTTGCTCTCTGTATCTCGCCCTATTTGTCTGACGTTTACTCAGACCCTCTCTACCTCAACCTAGCAGCCTCAGCGACCGTGCATTTCCGTAACCGTCCGCTTCCATTCGTGCATCCAGTTGCGTTTGCTGATTTTACGCGACTCCAAAGATCAGTACCTACGGTTGCGTTTCTCGATTTTACGCGTCCCCAAAAATCGACAGGATCCGTTAAGTTATCGTCTCTTCTGGTAGGTTCTGTCAGGACTCTCGTTTTGGTGGAGTTGGGCCTGTTTCATCCCAACTCCCAGTTCATACCGGCTCGTCAGTTTCCAGTGAAACAAGAATTGGCTGGCGCTCGTCTGGCTTGTGGATGCATGAGCGAAGGGTGGACGGCCGAAGGTAACGTAGGTTGGTTTTCGAAGATAGTTCATTCTCGGATATTTCGCTACCGATATCAGGTTAAGAAAAAAATACGTTACACATTATACTAATTTAAAAGAAACGATTAATTAATTTAGCGTCTGTCTCTCTCTCGGGTTTTCCCTAGTTTCTCCGAGAGCATGGGCAAATGTGTAGAGCTCCTTGTTTCCTGATTTGATACCTCAAAATTCAAGGCAAAATACGTAATAACCCTTAATATTCGATATACACAGTCAAAGTTATTGCCTTTACTTACACTTAAAATATAAGACTCGAGTTGCCCTTTAACATCGGCATCCTAATGCTTTGGATACCTTCTCCTGTTGTACTAAAGACCCTTTTCTTTGTAAACAGCAATAAATAAAGGAAACACTCTTGGAGGTCCTTCGAAATAAGACTCAAGGGTCATACTTGCCCGGCGTACATGTTCGCGCGCTGGGTAACATAAGTTAACGGGGTATGTTTTTTGTCAACCACATTTGGCAACCAAGTGAATTCTTCCGCTGACTTCTTTTTACGCAGTAATCTTTCAAGACAACTTTTCCACGCTTTCACCTATCCCCCAAACATTTTTCGCGAGAAAAAACGACTCACAACACTACAAGGCGCTTCTCCTACAGGTAGTGCTGACTTAGCTTCGAATGAGTGAACTTATATACTCACGGCACTATTCCAGTTTGTTTTATTATCCGATATGCGAAAAGCCAGTCTTTGTCTTGTCCTCATATTAGTGTAATATAAACTTTATTTAGATTCAATATAAACTACCTCCTTTGTGTATCAATTAATTTTTTCGCGTATCATTAAAGAATTTAAATAAGTAAATGAAGAAATTCCCGTGTTTATATAATTTCAGACTTTCCGCTCCCATCGCGCTATTTCTACAGCCAATACAGCGGCAAATCTCTCACGAAACTCATGGTATTGAACGATCAATCAGCGGGGGACTTCAAGGTAACCAGCTCCGGGACGTACATACGGATAAAAATATTTCTATATTAAATATTAAAAATATTCTATATTAAAGATAACATGTTACTGACAATCAGTCTATCTTTCGGGACCCTTATAGTATCTTTATCTGTGGGTCTTCCCCAGAAAATACATATCGTAGCCGCAATTTAACTTGTTAAGGAAATACTATATAATTATCATATTTCGTTCGTACATTTCCTACGTATTGCAATTTTACATCATCGCTTTGTAATATAGTAGTAACAATTGCATATAACAATTATAATATTGCGGTCATTCTGTCATTTTAAAAAATAACATCATTTATGCGACCAAATTCAACTGGCACCGAGCAGTAAAGCAGTGACCAATAAGCGGATAGGATCTACCTCGTGATGTCACAATTCAGTTCCAAGCATCCTTACCATTGGTTTTTGGTTGTTGCTCGCAGCGTTTCGTATTACCGCATGCAAAGGGCCTTAATCTGATTGGTTAAAAAAGAAAAAAAGACTCAACAGAAAGCGTTGCGTGGCCAAAGAAAGAAGAAAGTGCAGTATCGGGTACATTGAATACAGGGTGTTTCGAAACTACCTGACCCGGTGGGTATGGCGGTGTTCGGGAGGCTTCACTGATCACGAAAATGACCTTCTTTTTGTCCGGAAGGTCATAGTTTTTAAATGGGAACAGGTCAAAGTTGACCAATCAGAGGGAGGCGTCAAGAGAAACGTAGGCACCTGCAAACTCTGAGTTTTCTTCCCTCGCTTTTGTTTCTCGGTAGCTTGTTTCTTGTTTCCAATAGGCATGTCTTCGGCTAATGTCATCCTGCCCGAAGCCACCGAGAAACAAAAGCGAGGGAAGAAAACTCAGACGAAAATGACCTTCTCCTTACCATTGGTTTTTGGTTGTTGCTCGCAGCGTTTCGTATTACCGCATGCAAAGGGCCTTAATCTGATTGGTTAAAAAAGAAAAAAAGACTCAACAGAAAGCGTTGCGTGGCCAAAGAAAGAAGAAAGTGCAGTATCGGGTACATTGAATACAGGGTGTTTCGAAACTACCTGACCCGGTGGGTATGGCGGTGTTCGGGGGGCTTCACTGATCACGAAAATGACCTTCTTTTTGTCCGGAAGGTCATAGTTTTTAAATGGGAACAGGTCAAAGTTGACCAATCAGAGGGAGGCGTCAAGAGAAACGTAGGCACCTGCAAACTCTGAGTTTTCTTCCCTCGCTTTTGTTTCTCGGTGGCTTCGGGCAGGATGACATTAGCCGAAGACATGCCTATTGGAAACAAGAAACAAGCTACCGAGAAACAAAAGCGAGGGAAGAAAACTCAGAGTTCGTAGGTGCCTACGTTTCTCTTGACGCCTCGTTCTGATTGGTCAACTTTGACCTGCCTCCATTTAAAAACTAAGAGCTTTCGGACAAAAGGAAGGTCATTTCGTGATCAGTGAAGCCTCCCGAATACCGCCATACCCACCGAGTCAGGTAGTTTCGGAACACCCTGTATAATATAAATCCACGTTAAATAGAAATAATATTGATATTAAATAATGAAAGGAGCCAAATAACCCCCAAATAATATCAGCTTATTAAAATTGTAAATTACCTAACCTTCATCTGTTATTTTATACTCACAAGGTTTCACATGTGCAATAGCGACACAATTTTATTTTGATATTTAAGTAACTCAACGTCTTTAAATAAATTTTCATTGTTTATTTGCAGAATGTGTCTGTGGAATGTATGCTGCGTTCGCACAATTTCCGTTTGGAAGCGTGACGTCGGAATGGCTTCGTTATGCAACCCAGAGATTGCAGCGAGAAGAAAAACGCCACACGTCGGATTCAATCTAATTTGTATTATCTATTCTCTATTCACTGTCTTTAAAAATGTTACAACATTAATAGTTAATAAGTTAAAAATCTTTTATTTCACTCATTAGGTGTTTCTTTTTGTATAATTTCTGTCTTTTTAAATTTTATATTTAAATCATATTAATGTACGTATTTTAATGTACGTATAATGTTATGCTAGATATACATAGATTTTATATTACCGCGTTATAACAATTCCCCGTGAAGAAAATGATCAGGGATGCCTTAAGATAATATAGGCCCCTATCAGGCTTTAATGTGAATACCATAATATTGATTTCCATATCACTGCCAATTAAGGACCTAATAAAGAAATTCTAGGATTGCATGGCGAAATTTTTTGGGGCCATACTAGCTCAATAAATTCAACGCCCGGTTAGGCTTAATCGTAGTAACAAGTACGCAAATTAGTAATGATTTTGCCAGATAAGGGACTCATAACGCAATTCTACATTTCTACGACAAAACTTAATACGACTTTAAGAGGTTGACTACTTAAGGGCTCAGTCAGGCTTGACCATAGTATCAAGTACACAAATTAATATACCAAGTTTCGCATCCAGATTAAGTCACTTTTTACATTTTGGTCTGCTATAATGGATCCATCATTTTGAATTTCTTAACTTTAACTTCAATTTCGAAATCAGTCACCACGAAAACCCCAAGAGTACCGACTTTCATCCAAATGAAGTAACTTTTTGCATTTTTATCTGCCATTTTGGATCCCCCACTTTGAAATTCTAAACTTAAAGTTTAGATTCGAAATCTTTTACCACGAAAACGACACTTTTTAACGGTGGCGCACAAATAAATGACACCGCGAGAAATAATTAATAAAACACTAAATTGTTGGGCGCCAGGTATAATCAGAGTTACACCACTGTCTCCTAAGGACACCCTGACCAGCTCTTAGGTGGTGGGGTCCTGGGTCTGGGAGACAATAATCAAAATCTGAAATCTGGGGAGGTTCACTTTCAAAACTACACCAAACAAATACTAAAGTTTTCAAAATTAAATACGGAACCAATATCTGGGTCGATTTATTAAACAAAACCAGAAAAAGAGATGGAACAACGGTTCCTGAACAAAGTACACAAGCTTTGCGTAGAACAGGACAGTAGATCCCCCAAGGGAATTATTAAGCTGGCGGTTTCGAAGACCTATTGGCAAAATCATATCCACAAATTTACAGGACTCGATACGATACTGAAGTACACTCTATATAACATTCGTCACAGAATATACAAGCAAAAGGATATTATACAGAATTTACGTTAACGAGTGCTAACGGATTCACGATACCCTTGCGTTAAGGAAACGACTCCGCGAGGCATGGACTGTATAGGCGGTAACGCAAAACCAAAATTTTACCCATAAACGATGTTAAATAGCACCGATCCTCCGGAGTGCCACCGACTAGCAATTCGCAGATACAATAGTGATCGAGAATGCGTAAGGTACGACACTGCGATACGGTCTATCTCTCATTAACGTAAATATGGCTAACTCACAAAAGCGTCACTCACCGCCTTCCCAGTCGCTCTAGGTGTCCTCAAGACACAATCTGTTTAATACTGGGTCCCTCAAGCCGTTGCAAAACGGCACAGTAGACTATATAATACTTTACAAATCCGAAAAAACTGGAACAAAACAATACGAGACTATACCAAATTTACCAAACGAATATACGTCTGTTCCTAGGCTCGGCCACCCCATGAGTGACGCTACGAATTTAGAAAATCAGGAACCTTTGCAAGAGGCGCGCTGTAATACATCACTTAGGCCAATCTGATTGGCGGACACATCGGCTTCGCCAGAGCGCTTGCGATCTTCAATTATTTTCTTCGATTTCCATAAGGTAGATCCTAGCATCTTTCTTGTTTGGAATGGCTACAGGATACTAATGGCTACTTTTTGGGAGGTGGGAATCACATCCACCTCTGCTCCCTCGATGGACGGCTCCAGGCCGTTACTGCAACTTCCTTATGCCCTCTAGATCGGAGAGACTCTCGCCGAATGTCCCGCGTAGCTGGCCTCTTAGAGTGTGTGATCCGGTCTGGCTGTCGCGTCGCCTCGCCAGCGCGCTCCGCCAGGCTCGTAGTTGGCACTTTGGGGGCCCGTAGTATTCAAATTTTAACAGAATCCTTTCGGATCCGCTTGAAAAATAAAAAATACAGGAAAACGTTCCCACGAGGGAAATAAGTATAAATTTAACAAATAATATACAGTCCAACGCCACGAAATCCCTTCCCCACGCTATTTTATATATTGTATATTCCTATATATTTTCGCTGATCTTTTACATTACTACTGCTTCCCTTAGTTGATTATGAATTAATGGTCATTTAATAATTAATAAAACTTTAGGTGATTCCTTATCGAGTACTACTTGGCGGGTCCAAATTTATATAAAAAAATGCACGAACCCACCAAGTAGTACTCGATAAGGAATCACCTAAAGTTTTATTAATTATTAAATGACCATTAAATCATAATCAACTACGGGAAGCGGTAGTAACGTAAAAGAGTCTCGAAAACATTATAGGAAATTTTGAAAATACAATTAAAATGATGGGCCACTACTACATCATATAATAGGCAAACATGTCGTGACTTCAGTACTTGGCCTCAATAATATGATTTCAATACTTTTTGTCACGGGAATTCACAGCACTCCTGTATTTGGCGTAGTTTCTTACACGTAAATCTTTTTTATGGGATATAACTGTTTACCGGATCGTATCGATTAACTCTGGTAGCTTCTCCGTATCTTTGCCAGTTTTTTATTAGTTTTTATCTTCTATTTCCAGATGTAACTAAATTGTTAAGTTTTGGTTACGAAATCCAACTTACGGCTCTTACTTCATAATTACCCGGCCCCTCTCTCGTATCTATTAGGGGCTGAGATGGTCGGACTTCCGCCACGCTCGGTTAAGGTAACGTCGGACCTGTGCTTCCTATAGTAATCTTCGTGCATCTGATTCTCTTTTCTTCTTGGCATCACTGGATGCCTGGCGCCAATCAGCATATCTTTTAGATTTGCGTAGCGACCGTGGATCCGAGGATCTCGATCGATCGGGCGAAGGTAACCTTATCACCGGTCTGATAACGATAATTCCGTCTTATCAAATCCGGGAAAAGGTGTTACAGTATATGCAAGCATATTCTACTTAATTAACACTGAAACATCATATGGTGACACACTACCCAGCAATAATTAAAGAAAATGGGTTTGCCAAGATCTTATTGGACACAGATTTAAAAGTCCAAATCACTATTTTAAAGATTTAGCTGCTAACATAAGAATTTCAAAAATATCTACCATACTTTAGCATTTCGCCATCAACAAAATACTTTATATAACGCTATTATGTTTTCGGTGCATTGTGACAGGGAGTAAGGTATTACTTTTAATACCTCCCACAGCACAAAAATATTTTGTCAACATTGCCAAGAGTTTCCCTTGAAATAATGCAATATTACCGGAAATATATTGAAAATTGTTTAAATATTTCTGGAATGTTGCAGGAACCTTGCAATGTCCGCTCAGCACGTTGCAACCATAATATTGCTATAATATTGCCGGTCAATATTTTGGAAATATCATTGCATAATATTAATAAAATATAACTCAGATACATAACTGAGAAATAATATAACTGATAATAAATTCCAATGCCAGCAATGTATCGTGAGTTTCTTTGGGCAGGTTATCTATACCTCCTTAAATATTACCTCGGTTGTATTTTTAAATACTCTATACAAATGCAATAATTTCACATGTAATTTTTACATGCAGAATACAAAAGTATATATCGACGGCGAAGACGAAAACCGAATAATCGACGGATTAATTACCCGGTCCTACGTTTTTTCATGCGAGTTGCTTTGGCCACCTAGCGGCGCGGCAGCGAACTAGTGTTCGCTCGGATACTCCGAGTCTGGTTAGGGACTCTTGTCACAGATTTCAGCAATGTATCAGAAAGTTTTATTTATTATATTGCCCTGAAATATTGTGCAATATTTGACATAAAGACATCAACAACATGGCTGTCGCAATGAAATATTGGAATATTGGTGTAATGTTTTCGAAATATAGTGTGCTGTGTGGGCTAGGCATTAAAAGTATACTTTTAATCCCTTTTTGGACTTCTAGGACTTAAAAGTTGCTTTTTTTTTCGTCACCGACGCGAAGAATCGTAAACTTCATTTTCAAGCGAAATTGCGTGAGATCCAAATCAAAGCGTCGATATAGTATTGTTTGTTAAAAAAAGTATATAAATAAATAAAGAATTAGAATCTCGTAGTTTATGTTAACAATCATTTAAAAACTACGTTTAGTGTCCCTGGGGGACTCTACGCCCAGCCTCTCGGGGAGGGGGGGCGGGTGATCCTCCTCCCATCATCGGAAGGGGCTCTGCCCCTTGTCCCTGCCGAGATGTTGCACCCACGCTCTCCAGTAGCAAACATCTTTCGCCTACGGCTCAATTTGCGCGTACATAACAGCTTTCCAATGCAGAAGCTCGGAATACATGGTGTGTTATATGTATAAAGTACCATGTGCACCTTGGGGGTAGGCCTTTTAACCTGTTAACCAAGGAACTCCCTTTTGAATTACGCACCATACAACGGGCGCGAACTCTTTCACTAGGACGTGTCAGTACGTCACGCCCGGTGGACGTAATGTCATGTTACGTAGGCCGTAGTGGCTAGCGAGGCCTTTAAACTTGATAACAAAAATTTAGAAGTAACCAAAAGAAAAGAAACGATTGGAGGTAACGTGAATAATATTTGAGTGAATTCCGAGCGGTAAGAACGCACTCAATGGTGGGTTCGCTGCTCGTTTGAGGTGTTGAAACACGCCTTGCTATTCCAACGAGATAGATATTCTCTGAAATGTTTGAGGATGGGTAATAGATATTTAAAACGCGAGTAAAATGTGAATTTGCGATATATTGTTACAAACAATTTAGTAATTTTCAATTAATTGTCGTGTACAGTGTTTCGATTATGAGAAATACTGGGATAAAAAATATTGTGAAAATCGGATTACAAAGCCTGACTGTGTGTGTGAGGTTAAGGCAAAAGAAATTTAGTGGAACAGAAAATTGTCTAGTATATGCGTTTCTTGGAAAGACTAGTCGATGCAGCTCCATTTTGCCCGGTAACTGATACAGCTTGTTCATACCCTAGGGTATGTAATAACGAATCCGTACCTAGGCCAGATTGCGAATATTACACTGAATCTAATGCTCTAACAGTTAGAGCCACGAGTGACAACATGCAGTCCGATCTTTTACGCGTGAAACTGAATGATTTTCTGAGCGTCAGTGCTATGATTTTGGCTGCTTATATAGTCGATTTTTGCTGATGCTCTAGGTACGGTTAGGACGTTAGGAATGCACTCGGCTAACCAGCTGGGTAGGTGGCACGGGCAATGCACTGGGTAACGTGCTGAGTCTGCAATTATGCTTCTGTCGGCTACGTTATTCTTCTGTTTCGAAATGAAGGTCGATATACGTAACAGTCATATTATTATTTTTTTTGTTTATGCTTAAAATAAATTAAAATACTATGAAATAAATATTTTTTCGTTTATTTATATATAAAGCACAAAGGAAAATACAAAATTACAAACAAATAGAAAAGAATACCAAAAAAAAATGGAAACATCGAATTAAAAATTTATAAATTTTACAAACAATTATATTCATGTCGAGATATGTATGGATGACTAATACCTTTGTTGTTCGAAAATGTACAACCCGCCTATTCAAAGGCGCACCATATATTTCAAGGACGTAAACATACGTTTTACCCGTACCCGATACTGTTCACGTTTGACGTATTTATACGTCCCGATTTAACAGGTTAAGACTGCGCACGATGTGTTGAATACTCGTCTTCACCTCGCGCGCTTTTTGCGCTAGCTACGACTAATTTTATTTATATTCACTTTTAATAAAGTGAAGTTTTTAAAATCACTTCAACTTTATTTTTTTCAGGTTATCGGAAAGCACAACATTGCATAGATGCCGAAAGCAATTGCCACTTTTTTTAAATTGCCATACCCTAATTCATATACAAGTCATTTTTTCCGTCGTACTGCTACGATAATTTTCTCAAATGAGGGAGAAGATTTTATTGACCTGAAAGACTTGGGTGGATGAAAATCGGATGCTGTTGCACAACGCTACATCAAGAAATCTATCCAACACAAAGAAAAAATTTGTAACGTGCTTCGCAACGCGATCAACTTACAAGAAAGCGTAAACTAAAACATTTCTTCTCTGACGAATCACGAAATTGAAATTGGCGTCTCAAAAAGAAATATTGTATTTTATTCTAACATCGTTCATGTGCATCATTATGCAAAATGAAAAACTAAAGACTTTTGAAAGCTTTCGCCTTTTCCTTACAATAACTCATTAACACCTACATTTGTATTACAATAATTCCTCTAACAGTTACTGTCTTTAATAACTAGATTAATGTAATTTATAAGCAAAATAAATATAAATTCACATAATGTGTAAGTGAAATAAATGTAAATTCAATCAATATGTAAGCAAAATAAAAAAAATATTGTTCAGCCCTTTTCGCATTTCATTTACATGAATTTTTTTGTTTTTTACCTGTTTCAGGTAAATGTTACAGCTCTATAAAAGATAAATACACTCGTCCGCCATTTTGCATATTCATCATATGGAGAGAATCGCGCTGTCAGATGCTGAATATAAACATCAGATGTGAGATGAAATTTAATAGGGAAGGTTTCGATTAAGGTTTCATAATTTCCATTGTTGGAAAGTCTGAGTTAAAAATGAACTACATTTGTAATTTTGTACAATCATTTCTTTGGTTTAATTACATTCCATGCTTGCTTTACAGTAAGAAGAAAATTACATTTAACGTGTCTCTCACTGCAGGTGCACAAAAACTGCAACAATTGCACATTCGCGACATTAGAACAATACCTATTGAACATTCCAACAGCGTGTGTCACTGTCATTAAGTTAATACACGATACAAGCCCCGCTCTTCCCCTAAGCCCCTTCTCAGACTAACAAGGAAACCCCCCCAACCCGACCCCACCGATTTCAATAATTTTTTGATATGTTGTAGTACTCGACAAAATAAGAGACACGTATTTTTTTTTTGTGCTGACATCCACTTTAAAGGGGTGAAAACGACCCCTGAAATTCACCCCCGAAAATCGTTTTTTCATCATATCTCGACTTCTAATTAATATTTTTTAATAAAACCAAGTGGAAAATATTTGTCATAAGAAGTCGAAGATATGAGGTTTGTTAATGACCCAAGGGGTTGCAACCCTTATTTTATATTTTGAAAAAACTATATTTTTTATGCTTTTTTTCTGCATAAAAACCGGGGTATGGGCTCGAAAAAATAAAGAAAAGCGTTTCCGTTAACTCCATCAAATATTTCAGTTGGGGTGTTTCAGGATTTTTCAAAGGGATAAAAACCACGCCTAAATTTTACCCCCGAAAATTGTTTTTTATCATATGTCAGATTCTATTTGATATTTTTTAATAAAACCAAGTGGAAAATATTTGTCATAAGAAGTCGAAGATGTGAGGTGTGTTTATGACCCAAGGGGTTGCAACCCTTATTTTATATTTTGAAAAAACTATATTTTTTATGCTTTTTTTCTGCATAAAAACCGGGGTAAGGGCTCAAAAAAATTAGTGGGTTCCAATTAGAAATGCATTCTGGAAGAACATTAGCAGTTGAAGGAGGTGCAAGTGCAATGAAGTCTTTATGTTTTAAGCACTTTTTTGAAGATAATCATTATTGTCAACACTTTGAAGAATAAAATACTGTGACTTACAATTAATTATAAAAAGAGAAGAAAAAGAAATAAATCTTATAAAAATAATTTTTAATCATAGTTTCATTAAAAAATATTAATAAATATTGAGTACATACCCTGGTTTATATAAAGAAAAAAAGCATAAAAAATATAGTTTTTTCAAAATATAAAATAAGGGTTGCAACCCCTTGGGTCATTAACAAACCTCATATCTTCGACTTCTTATGACAAATATTTTCCACTTGGTTTTATTAAAAAATATCAATTAGAATCTGACATATGATACAAAACAATTTTCGGGGGTAAAATTTAGGGGTGGTTTTTATCCCTTTGAAAAATCCTGAAACACCCCAACTGAAATATTTGATGGAGTTAACGGAAACGCTTTTCTTTATTTTTTTGAGCGCATACCCCGGTTTTTATGCAGAAAAAGAGCATAAAAAATATAGTTTTTTCAAAATATAAAATAAGGGTTGCAACCCCTTGGGTCATTAACAAACCTCATATCTTCGACTTCTTATGACAAATATTTTCCACTTGGTTTTATTAAAAAATATTAATTAGAAGTCGAGATATGATGAAAAAACAATTTTCGGGGGTGAATTTCAGGGGTCGTTTTCACCCCTTTAAAGTGGATGTCAGCACAAAAAAAAAATACGTGTCTCTTATTTTGTCGAGTACTACAACATATCAAAAAATTATTGAAATCGGTGGGGTCGGGTTGGGGGGGTTTCCTTGTAAGCCATTACACGTAAACATTTAATTCTCCTCCTTGCCTCGCGCTCTGTGTCGGTAAGTGATTCTCGATTTCGTTTCATTAAATATGGCACGTTTTGTAATTGCCCGCGAATGACAAAAACAACGTCCTTTCATTTCGCAAAATATATAGTACGTACCTCATGCCCAACCCCAGTCTCGAGCCGTACGAGTTTTCAACACTCGTCCTTGCTCGAGAACGGTGATGGTTGGGTTGAAGGTACGTAAGGTGCTATTAAATAAAATATTCCAAAAATTTGTCAGGTATTTCTAAGGTCTCATATAATTGACAAATTGCATATAATGTGAAGTTCATATGAAATAATGATGAAATTTTACCATAAGTTGGTAAATCGTACGATATATGAGCGCACAAAAATGCGTTTCTAGTCAGATTAACACCTTTAAAATCAATTCGGTTTTATAAATATTCTTTGTCTCTGCAATTAAAGAGCGATGCACATTGCTTTGCAATCCCGAGTGGAAATTTATTCAGGCTGCCTGAGTTTCCGTCAGGCCCGGGTCAGGTTTTGGGAAGGCTGGCCTGTTCCGGCTCGCCTACTCTTAGCCTTATCCGGACCTAAACTAATGTCGGTACGTTTGCCTGATCTGGCTTACCTTACGTCAGCCTCGTTAAGTCCTGACGTAATATTAATACGCTCCACCGGATCAGGCCTTGCTTCCACCAGTTGAATTTGGGCTTGATCAGGTAATAATATCCCGCATCAGGCAATTTCATGGCAAGCCCTATTATGGAAAATCTGACTTGGCCGTAGTCAGGCGTTATTCAGAGCTGCCGTATTAGGTGTGATATCAGGCAACACTGAAATCGCCCTCATATGAAACTATATACATGTAATACAACCACCGGCCACCAGAGGGACAAGGATACCCGCAAGCAAAAGTGGATCAATGAGCCGATAAGCTCCAAACTTTATACAATTCTGAAAAAGAGACGAAAAGGTGATAAAAGCTACTAATTTACAACACCTAATAGTCCAATCCATCGCACTACTTCTATATAAAATTTTTTAGAATCAACGAACTAATTTATAATTTGCAGGAATTCTCCTACCCCTTGAAGGCAAGACCTAATACGTCACACTAAATTACTCCACTACCTACGATATTTTCAAAAAATGTTACCTGTTTGTCATTTCAACATCTAGGTATTCATAGGTATATCTAATGAATATCAATATCAAGCAACCGGATATAATACCAATCAGAGCATGATCAGGACCACATATGTGTCCTAATGTGGGCCTGATCAGTAGCCTGATCAGGGCCTGCTTCGCAGTAGCGTTACACCCCGGATAAGGGCTTCCTGAATCGGCCTTGGTTGGGCCGGATGCCGTTTTGAGGCACACTTTATCAGGGCCGGATCTGAGCCTGAATAAATTTCCACTCGGGATAAAGTCCGTTACATATGGATTATAGTTGGAATAGGTTGAAAAGGCTCTGAGTTATCCCAAATATACAATAGATTATTACTAACCTGTTTGTCACAAAAATTAGCAAATTGGTCTACGTGAGATCTTTTTGCTCTTATAGATTGTCTGATATTTATTGTAAGTGTATCATAGAAGAACGGTTTTTATAATTGTAATAATAACATTAAGAGCTTTAAAACAATATAAAGCATTTCTCCTATCAAATACCGAACTCTATACACTGTAACAAATATGTTTGCTACAGGCTCTCTGCACTGGGTCGGAGATCTTCAAAGACTGTCCCCGAGGACCAATGACATTGGATTCGAGAGAGAATGGCTACGTTAGCCTAGACAGTGAAATTTGGAAAAGGTATGGGCAGAGGGATCAGCCGACTAAGATCATCACCAGAAATATTGAGGCACAGCAGCCACCCAGTCGATCCAGTCTCTCGGTGCAGTCCTGTCATACGAGTGGAGACAACAGTGGAACTGTTCTTCTTTTTCTTCCTCCAACTGCGCGGATGCACCCGGGAGTAGTATTTGACAGGCTATGGTACTCGAAAACGGGCGGGTGGTAGAAAAAGGAGGGTACGGAGGGTTGCTAGAAAGGGACGCAAAAATACTAAAACTAGGGCGCGCGCAATATACCACTGGTCTCAAGCTTTTGGCGGAAGGCCAGGTTAAAACTCAAAACCGCTAAACTTGAAATGCCGGTCCACGTGGGGACGGGTCGTAATAATCCAGAAGAAATTCCCTAAATAAGAGATAGGCTTAAAAGAAAAGAGGGTAGGGAAGAGATGGCAAAATGGACTCAATCGCACAAAAATTACTCACTTGAAAATCCGCAAGTCTCGATATAATAATTCCAGAAAGGCTTTCTCACGCTTACTCTCGTACACTTAAATTCGTAATCTTTCTCGTACGATAATCTGGCTCAAAGTGGTGAATCCTTGCCGCTCTTTGGTCCTCGTGGGTTCGCTGGGCCGAGAGGACTACGCGCTTGGGCATTGGTTGGCAGTTCCGGCATGGCAGGACATTGGTTACCGCCCTTGCCACGGTCCTGGCGGGCCTTTCAGAACCTCACAGGCGGGTAATACGGCGCTATAGCTTCGCGAGCGTGCGAGCTGGCTATCGCGTGCCGGGCAACATGGCGGCCTCCAGGCTTGTCAAAATTTCTCCCGAGCACGTCCGCGGAGTTGGAGGGAGAGGGCTGTTACACAGGCCTCTTGACTACCCGTGTGATAGGCTTGTTCCGCGGCAGCATACACGTGGTCGGAGTGGCTGGCTGGACTGACATCAATCCCACGTGGCTCGATCAGCTGTTCACTGCCCATGTCTTCCCTGCCTTCCGCTGCCTCGGCAACGTAGCCATTCTCTCGATCCTTCCTAGGTGCAAGGTCCTCGAAGATGGTCCACGATGACGAATCTGGATATTAGTTTCGAACCAATGCCCTACGGAAACGAGCTTACACTAAATACAATAAACTTAGATACTAAACATACTCAATAAACAATATTCCTCAATAATATACGCAATAATAGTGCTCGAGGCCAGTGGTGTCTTTGATCCAGATGGCGGGTTGGAGTCCGGGATAACATTTTTATTACAATAGATTGCAACGGACACGTGATCGTTATCGAAGAACAATTATAAGTTTTGAACGGAACCTCTGAAAATAGAAATTCAAACGGATAATAAAAGCTAAAAGGTGATGGCATACATGTACCAATAAGGCATATCAAAAAATTAAAACTGGATACTTAAGTTTTTGCCATGAAAGATCGGAATTTTACGGTACCGATATACTGCACCATTTATTATTCTTATCTGAATAAAAAATTAGTATTCGGAAAAAATACATTAAAAATCGAACGTTTATCGTTAAACATTTCAAGAATACGAAATTTCATGATTAAAATACCGCAATATCATAAATGATCCTTCGACCCACGAAAATTTATCTGGCCTTCGAACAATAACATTTTTCCGATAGAGTGGACTTTTTTCAACAGCATTATAATGGAACTTTGTAATAAAAGACATGGAAAAATGTATGTAAATGCAAAATGTTTAATTGTTTCATAGTCATTAATGCATTCGTGCAGAATTTTGAATTCCGGAGCATGCCGCAAAATGTATACATAAACACAAAACCTGGGTCAACTTTGTCCGAACGTGATTTAGACCGCCCGGCATTCGGGTATGAACTGACGCAGGAGAACGACCATGAGTATAGAGTTTCCTTTCCCCACAAACTTTTTTTAGAGTAGGAAGCCACCACGAAGTGGCGACTAGTTCTCAACCTATTCCGAAAGTTCGAATCGACATGGACAAAAATGATCCAGGTTTCGGGATTAAGGGTTTGAGGTTACTAACCTCACTCTTGTATACTAGGGAGTGCATAGTTCGAACACCGATAGGTTTTCATGATAGAGATAGAGCCAATCGCAATGTAGTTTAGTAGTTGGCCATAGTTCCTAGTAGAAATTTCATAAGGCTCACATCAGGCTCAGAGACTGTTTGCCTTAATTTAAATCAGGTCCTGATCAGGTAAGTTTATCTGGCCCCGATCAGAAATGTAACGCTGTAGCGGATTCTACCCTCATCAGGCTATTCGGTATGGTCTCGATCAGGATGCAGACTGTAACCCTGATTAGTTTATCCAATTGACCTCTAATCTAATAATACAGTTGATATTCCTCACCGGGTAATTATAAAACAAAATTATCATTCATAAATAATGTTTGACAACTTTGAAAATACAAACATTATTATCATCAATGACATTTTAATTCTAAAAATACTTTGAAATTAGTATTTGAATGTCAAATCGAATGGTAAACCGAATCCAGACTTAATTTGGGGAGAGTCAGAATATTACGACAAAAAGTAATTCATGCATTCACAATTGGGGCCGGCTAAGGACAATATAGGTTGTTGTAAAATGGTTGAAGTAGAACACTCCGGATCTATACCTGTTTGGAATTATCCTGTTACGTAGCCCGTAATGACTAGCGAGGCCTTTAAATTTGATAACAAAAATTTAGAAGTAATCAAAAGAAAAGGAACGACCAGAGGTAACGTGAACAAAATTTGAGTGAATTCCGAGGGGTACGACTAGACTAAATAATGGGTTCGCTGCTCGTTTAAGGTGTTGAAACACGTCTTAGTATTCCAACGCATTCTTTGAAATGCTTATGGATGGGTAATAGATATTTATACCGCGAGTAAATGTGAATTTGCAAATAATTTCGATCTGAATTGTTACAAATAATTTCGTAGTTTTCACTTTTTTGTTGTTGTGGACAGTGTTTCAGTTATGAGAAATACTGGAATAAAAATTGTGATTCAGAATAATCGTGAATCAGATTGCGAATATTACACCGCATCTAATAATCTGACAGTTAGAGCTACGAGTGACAATGTGCAGTCCGATCTTTTGCGCATGAAGTTAAACGATTTTCTGAGCATCAGTATCATGACTTTGCTTATATGTATAGTCATTTGTTGCTGATGCTCTTAGATATGGTTACGATCTTAGGAATGCAGTCAACTGAGTAGCTGGGTAGGTGACACGGGCAGTGCACTGGGTAACGTGCTGAGTCTGCTATTCTATTGACTGTTGGCTATGTTATTCTGTTTTGGAACAGATAACCGATGCTATACGTAGCAGTTCTAATAGCTTGATACGTATAGGGCCCTGATCAGGACCACATGTGAATTTCTGACTAGAGCAAATCGTAGCAGGACCTGAGTTGACCCTGATGAAATTTCTACTCGGGTAGCAGCATAAGTACGGTAAATGTGTATTTTCTGAACATTCCAAATAATGCGCGTAGAATTACTCCAATCCCACATTTTTTTGAGCTTTCATAATTTCTAAGGCGTTCATTGGCTCTCAATATAAATCTTGTGATGGAGGTAATCACATTTTGCCACATTTAACACTGATGTTTTATATAAGTGTGGCTGCTCTAGATCGGTCGGATGCATCAAATTCTATGATTTTTCTTCTTAAAATACTAATGCAAATTTCTAACATGATTCTTTTGCAACAATTTGGCGCTTTGGAGTACTTAAATATCTTTTTCCACGCGCTGTTTATCACCTTTAAACAAATTATACAGAAGCTTGTATTTTTTATACATGACACAAATTTGTGTAAATATTACAGCAATATGAGTGATATATTTGATTTTTACCGGTAATTATATGGATAACTTTAAATATAAAATATATGTGAAAATTACTATTGCAGAATAAAGATATAGAAAATTAATTAGGCTATTAATATTTACTGAAATATCTGAAAAATTATAATTTGCATAAAAATAGAACCGCACAATTGAATCAAAAGTTAAAGAAAAAATATGTACGCAAAGTACTTGTGATTGGTGTACACTAATTGTGCTGCCAAGAGTATGACTGAAACCTACGATTGTCAAGATGCTCAGAGTGATGAATGTAACACTCTACCCACTTAGCCACCAACCTAATTTATTAATGTTACACTTCGGTTAGGAATTATAATACATACGTGTATATGAAAATAGTAAACTGCTACATTTTTAAAAGAAATGCTCCAATAAACAACCGAATTTATTAATTGAAAATGAATTTATACATTTTTTAATACAAAATTTTTCTTTAATAATGGCAAAACTACCTATGAGAAGAAAATACTGAAAACAATTTTGTTTCAATGACCAAAGAAATCTCGTTGTGAACAAAATGCTCCCCAACGGCGGCTCCCGACTATCCTATGACGTGATAGGTAACCTTCCTAAGACCTGTTCCTATTTGAGTGGTCCTACCAAATTTGCGAATCTCCTCGCATTACGATTCGCGGTCGTAACAGATTTCGTTGTAGAGGAATCTCTTCCTTGCGAAGAAATGTGCTCTCTGATTTCGGTAGTTTCATAGGCGTCGGTGAATACTCATGATATTTTCTCTAAATAAAACTATCTGGGCGATAATTACCGAAAACTCGACACAACACATAATCCTTGTCCGTGTCGCTTTTGCCTCTTGTAGCAGAACTGCTTCCTGACTCCACCAGAACATCCACCAGACACGTTATGTTCTAAGACTTATCTGCATCTGCACTGTTTAGCTTATATATTGGAAAACCTGTTTTCTCTACGAGAAATTTCGGAAATTGCAATCTATGATTCTCCCTTATAGTTCCATTATGAGCCAAGCCCAGAAGATGGTTAACGGTCAGTAAATCAAATTTTGCTGAAGCGTTTACCGATTCCTAGGAATCGCTCCGTACCAACTCCCGTGGTAGGGCTATTCAAAACAATCTTTCCGCCGACATCTTCCCTGCGGATACTTAAATCGTGGCATAAAGCTCTCAAGGTACCGATAGTGAGTCTCGGCAGTTGAACACCGCTTCCATGCGGGGTCTAACCCCAAAAGGGACCTGTGCCTTCGCCGCTATACCACTTTCCTCCTCGTTTCTTCCTGTTAAACCCCGGACCTATGCACCGTTAAGAGATGGAGGCCGAAGGAACCATCTTGCTGACGATAATACGTAGTTATGTAGGTTTTATAATGGATCGTTCTTTATGATATATTACATGAGTACGTCCAACGCAAAACCACCATCCCTCCTGACCCGTTTTTCACCTCCTTATATTTATACTTGTTGTCGTAGGAATAATATTAATCCCCCAAAAAACACTTACGTGTAAAAAACTACGCCAAGTACAGGATTGCTGTGAATTCCTCCAACAAAAAGTATTGATATCATATTATTGAGGCCAAGTACATAAGTCACTACATGTTTTCCTATTATATGATCTAGCACTGGCCCATCATTTTAATTATATTTTCAATATTTCCTATAACGTTTTCGCTACTTTTTTATGTTACTACTGCTTCCCGTATTTAATTATGATTTAATGGTGATTTAATAATTAAAAAAACTTTAGGTGATTCCTTATCGAGTACTACTTGGCGGGTCCATGCCAGGAATTCCAAAGTACTTACTCTTTACACGTGCTCATAGTATTCTAATGCTGTATGTTAGTTATTAAGCTTTTACCGTGATTATTTTTGACGAGTTACTGTTAATATGCTTTCTATAGAAAATTGGTACTGGTTTTGTACCAAATTTATATCAAGAAATGCACGGACCCGCCAAGTAGTACTCGATAAGGAATCACCTAAAGTTTTATTAATTATTAAATCACCATTAAACCATAATTAAATACGGGAAGCAGCAGTAACTTAAAAGAGTAGCGAAAACGTTATAGGAAATATTGAAAATATAATTAAAATAATGGGCCAGTGCTAGATCATATAATAGGAAAACATGTAAGTGACTTATGTACTTGGCCTCAATAATATGATATCAATACTTATTGTTAGAGGAATTCACAGCAATCCTGTACTTGGCGTAGTTTTTTACACGTAAGTATTTTTTGGGGGATATCACAAGTTTTTGTTGTTCAATAAGATATATGAAAAAAGTTTTAAACATTGAAATCTGTATTGTTAAACAAATATAAAATATAAATACATTGCAATGTCACTAATCAGATAAATATATTGCGTTGTCGAAAATGTTAAAAGCCATATAAATATAATTTATAAATTGATTTTTCTTAGAAACACAAAAATATATATAAATTTGAAAGGAAAGTATATTCTTAAATATAGAATGAAATTCATTTAGAAAGAAGTTGAGTCATTTAGGAATCTTCGTAAGCTTTCTACCGTGATAATCATAGACGTGACACCAAAAGATTTCCATGAGGAAAGAAGATTTCCTCCTCATTTGCACGCTTACAATCAATTACATATTTAGTTCAAATCAAAAATCAAAGTAAATTTTTCTTTAAAATATATATTTTTCATATAATTTGTTTTTATGAAATCTGTGGTTGAATGTTTAATAAATAAAAATAAAATTAATGTTTGAATTTTGTATGAAAATTTTTATCAAAACTCACATGTGATTAGTTTCTAATAATTAATAATATTTACTGGAATGAAGGGTAAATATACTTGAACTAAAAGACTATTATAGATTTAATATTTGTAAAGTCCTCATTCGATATCTTAAGGCAATCACTCAACTAATCTAGTGCGATACAATATATTGTAGTATTAATTATTCTAAATTTTTGTTTTCTATTTCAACAAGAACATAATAAACATTAGAATATATCTTTTATAACAAATATGATACTGTTACTATCTGCTAAATACAAGTCTCTTTGTTGCACTTAATCGTATTGGCAATTGTGTATAGTGTTTTAATTAGAAATTTCAGTTGTAAAGTATCATACATATTACCAGATGAATGACATATTAAATATCTTTGCCTAGTTATTGTTTGTAGAAATATTATACGAATAACAGTTTTTATATTGAAGTGAAGCAAGTAATTTATTGAAACATGAAAACATGAAACATGAATAATGCAAAATAATTTGTTGGAAATTATATTACACTATAACTCAAACATGTATTAATTTATTAATTCAAAATTATGTTACATGTTGTAACATATAATTTTACATGCATATTACACTGAATCAAATGAATAGTCAAGAAAGTAACATGTTCGAAGACTATAAATATTTGAAAATTACATTTTGATTGCGCTAAACATATTATTTGTTCATTCATCTAAAAGTATGTACTTTATTATGTAATTCCAAATTATATTTACATAAACTTTCATTTTTTCTCTTTTCCTTTTTATAAATATTCTTCATTGCGTATTATTATTTTTTTTCATCTAATTTTTATTTACATATCATCAGTTTTTCGTATTTCAAATTGCTAAAGATAATTCGAAGTTATTTTATATTTTGAGATGTAAACAATGAAATTTTGTATTGGCTATACCATTGGTTGCTCGTACTTGACACAAGTCTCAACTACGTGTTGTAATCAGTGCCATCTGTTATCTAAAAAAGTAGTTGGAGGTACGAAGACGACGACAAGGACTGAACTGAATTAAAATCATCTCCTTTGCTATTTCAATATATGCCTTGATCTCGTACAGCAATTGTATAGATCTTGGTGCCGATCGGTTCAGAACAGGAAACCTAAACACAGAAAACTATGCAGAGGGACACTTGAACACTCTGAACTTCCACATCTAACACCTAGGTACAAGAAACTACGAAGCGTATCACCTGAACACCCTGGATATACGACGACGACGACGACGACGACGACGACGACGACGACGACGACGACGACGACGATGACGACGACGACGATGACGACGACGACGGAACTGAAATAAAATCATCTCGCTCGCCATTTCAATACGCCCTGATCTCGTACACTAATCGTATTGAACTTGGTGGCAATCGCTTCAGAACCTTCAATTCCTATAGTGAATGTATCAATAACTTTTCCTCATATATAGCGGTTCATAAGATATTTCGTTCTAAACACAGGTATAAGGAGTTGACTCGAGTAAAGAGTCTCGGCGCGCTGCGCCCTGTACAGCCGGTTGCCTGTACTTGGCGCGAGACTCGACCGAGTCTCTTGATTACCAACCCATCCAGAGTACAAATAGGTAAAGAAGGCAAAGCAGTCAGCGCCATCTGTCGTGTAAAAAATGCGATGGAAGTGCGAAGACGACGACGACGACGACGACGACGGAACTGAAATAAAATCATCTCGCTCGCCATTTCAATACGCCCTGATCTCGTACACTAATCGTATTGAACTTGGTGGCAATCGCTTCAGAACCTTCAATTCCTATAGTGAATGTATCAATAACTTTTCCTCATATATAACGGTTTATGAGATATTTCGTTCCAAACACAGGTATAAGGAGTTGACTCGAGTAAAGAGTCTCGGCGCGCTGCGCCCTGTACAGCCGATTGCCTGTACTTGGCGCGAGACTCGACCGAGTCTCTTGATAATATTCCTACAACAACAAGTATAAATAGAAGAAGACAAATCATCAGCCGATACAAGCTCCTCCCACATCGGGCCCCGGAAAAGTTACGACCTGTATAGCATAATGGGTGCCCGGCTCCCACCATTATAACTAGTTTTTAATCCACGAGCCGCCAAGGCGCGCTGGAGGGCTCGGAATTTCCCAAACATAGGAGTTCTGATCGGCATTCGAACCTGATACCTTCGGGCAGCCAATTCGGGCACTTACTACTGTACCACCGAACTCACTGTACGAGTTGATAAATCCTATTTGTTTATTTTTCGCTCATTCTAGGATAAGCTTTGTAAGGTCACGTGACGATAGTAATTAAGAGAAATCAACGGATCAACCCCTGTAACCCATACTTTTTCACACTTGCAGAACACTTACAATAGCACTTTCTAATAGAGGAGTGGAAGGAGAAAGAGAACCTGTTAAGAACAGCGCACACAATAGCCCTGAACGGAATACCCAGAAATGAGTTGACTCAAAGCATTAAACTATTGAATTTCGAAACAATCATTTTCCTTCGTCCCCTTAATTGACCTCATCACAAGCAAACTCGAGCAATGCACCGACTTACAGAAAAGTCTGCCGATCTAAGACTTCACAGGTAGAACTTGATTAATCCACCGGCTGCAATAGCCCGCGATTTAACCATAGTATGCACCTTCATTCCAAAAACTGTCTAACCACGCACTAAACGCCTCTGATTTAAAATCTTCCTTACGAAAATTCCACCGGGTATCATGAATTTTTTCCTTCCAGTTTTCTTTTTCCAGTTTTCCTTCTCAAGGCTTTAACTAATTGTCCACATCAGTTAAGTATTGTGCCGATCAAATATTGTAGGGCCGAGCGAAAAGTGCTTCAACTCAATATCAGACGTCTACGCGAAAAGAACTCTTTTCTTTGCGTTTCATTCAACCCATACCTCTAGCACCAGTATCCACCTTAGAACCGGATCAAGAAAATCTCCTCATCATAAATTCAATCTCGCAAGCGCTGAGCATCGTTTCGCACCCTCTTTCTCTATCTCATTCTGCTCGTCCACTTCTAAGTAAACCATCCTAACTAAATATCTAGATACCTGTTAAAATAGAAATTTAAATAAGTTGACGTTTTTATATTTTATTTCATTTGTATCATTTTTCCTACTCATTTCTATACTATCTCCAAAATTTCCAATCAATTTTCTCATTATTAATGAAAATAGAGTATTCCGCTGAGAATGAGTGAACCTATTCGCACAATCATCTTTTGATCTAATCAAAAATCTTCTAATATATTTACTAATGCATATTTTCGATTAAAATATAAAAAAAACTCCGGCATTATAGCATCGCTTATGTTGAAATACTATGCCGATCTTCTGAATTATAGTATAGTACAAAAATTGGTCAGGATGTTTCTAATATCGAATATGGTCCCATACTGGCAAAATTGTGGAAGCTGTGAATGCTAGGAAAGTTCTGACATTTAATAATCATGGCTAAAACTTTGGTAAGGTATGACGAGGCACGCTCAGTAGGATGGTCGTACTGAGTTTGGACTGGATATAAATTCAACTATTGTCAATAAGGCTACTACTTAACATGTTTCTAATCATTTTTGCCTATACTATACGACGCAATTTCCCAAAATATAGAATAGTTAATTGGGAAGTTACATTAAGTGTTGCATTTGGACTGCAGTTTAGTATTTCTGTGTACTTTTATGCAGGATATTGTGTCATCAAAAACGAGAAAAGCCTCTAGCAACTCTATTTTTCCAATAAAATCAATAATTTTCATTTTTGTTAAGTACTTGTTTTTATACAAGAAGTAAGCTCAGTCAGCTCTGCTCATGGCTGGAAACAGTTAACTTTGCCAAAATGTAAAGGTAACACGCAAAGGTATTAATGCTTGTTTTTTATTTGTAGCATTTTACTAATAATGAGTAATAAAATTTACCATTTTATTAACAAAATTGATGTTATTGTTATTGCCATTGTTGTTGTTGTTATTGTTGTTGGTACCTTTTATGTCCTAAGAGGATTTAATTTTCATACAGCATATTTTTCCTAAATTTGAAAGAATATTTTTGCTCATTTTTTACTTTTATAATAAGAAATAAATTAACGAATTAGCGGTTTTTTATCAGATATTCATTAGCCATCTCCTCCCTCTTTCCTGGCACCATCAATTCTGGAATTTATACGAAAATATAAAAACCGAAAACGAATAATGAAAAAAAATACTTTATTTATAGAGATTATGCAGAAGAATAAACGATAAATTATGTCTTCCCATCCAGTTCCTGTGAATGATTACGTGTCTCGTGAATGATGGCTTAGCGTGAATGCGATCGACATAAAAGTCGATAACGTTCAAAGGGAAGTGTTCATTCAAGTCCCTACTATAGAGAAAGATGAAAAAGAGTTGAAGCGAATCGTAGAATTGGAGGTAGCACAGGTGTCGCCTCACGAATCATACTCGAATCATACTGCGATCATGTTTACGGTCATATTTCCTTGCCTTACGTCTACTTCCCAATGATCGACAATTATTTTCGATCACAGGCTCTAACCACGAGCGACTAACGTGTATTTTCGGCTGTCAAAGATGGAAATTTCTCCGTCGAGCAAAACGTTAACTTTGAAAAATAGCATGACTTGTATACTTCTAATGGTATATAAATACCTGAAACAAAAAATATATACAATTATATATAATCAGATAAAAAAATTATCTCTAACTTATCAGACATAAAATTGTACAAAGATATACTAAAGACATGGTAAATTCTGTACAAATGATATTCCCCTAAATAGTTGTAATGAACTCATTTGTAGATAAAAATATTTATCAAAAATATGATTTGTGTAAAATTTATATGTTCATAATGAATTCTTGTAAAATTATAGATTTTATCAGACGTGAACATATAAATATAAAGTATCTGATTTTATCTAATCTATTTCCCCTGGGTACCGCAACAGTTCAATAGATTTTTTTACTTTTTCATTCAAATAAGTTCATGCGAAAGGCGTGTTTCGATGGAAATAGTTTTTATGAAATATACTGCAACTGTGTTCAGCTTCACAGTGCGGCTCGACTTTCGATGCGAGTCAATTATGGTCACAAATCCTAATATTAAACGCGTACTTTCCGACACTGTAGAAAGCGTGAACTCCCGCATCTAAAATTAATTTGGTAAAGGTGGTTAGTTAAAAGGATTGGAGATAAACTAAAGACATGTTAATTTATTCACAATTATTTATAAGAGTGAGCTTGTCTCAGGAGAGACATTGAAAACAAGTTGCAAGAGTGTGTTATCGTTCAAGTCCAATGGTTATAGTACTTCATGAAATAAAGTTTTTGACTACTACTGGATAGAACAGCTAGTCCCATTGATGCAAAAGTAAAAAATCCGAATGTAAGTTTTTTTATTTGTCACCAATTACGAGAGGGATCATTAGGATAAAGAATACTGGACATCCCTGTCGAAAACCGGACCTGACTTCAGAATTCCTCGCTCTCGTCATGACAATAAGTTTTCCACGCTTGATTCAAGCGTCGGTCGGACGTCTGGTACTTAAAGGGTATTTTAATAGCTTTCGTGAAAGGACGCTTCGATTCTCTAAAAGGGCAGTAAAAAAAATGTGTAGAAGGTACAGAGGTTTAAAACAGAGAAAGTAGCCTCTGCTAACCAAATGTCAAATAGGCTTGCACGTGGCCCACTCACAATCAGTGAGCAATTCGTACATAGATTTGTAGACCCATTTTTACAACCACAAAGTCAGCGAGGTATGTTCTGACCTGATGAACCGTCTTGAGGTAACACTTTCGCTATAATTAATTAAAATATTAATACGAATCGGATTATGGATTTAGATAATGTTGGATTAAACTATTATATATTATATGTATATAAAATTGACTCGTCCCGTATCCGATGGAACAAATTTTCTATTAACTCTTCATAAGATACATAACAGATATGTTCTTCGGAAATGTTATCGTAATTAATGCCGTAAAAACATATAAGTATCAACCACTGGAATTATTAAAAAAAAACTTCTATATTCAATTTCGAATTGTGACGGTTTTGCATTTTGAACATAGCTTCTTCTTAATTAATGTGATACAAATAAAACGAGACACAAGTTACATAGACAATACTTATTCATTGATTAAAGTACGTTTTAACATGTTTTATATGAAATGACTGATTATGTGTAAACGTGTCAATTTCTCGACAAACCAACATATTAACATTCTATTAGTATTCCTTTTAAGAGATCCTAAGGTTTTGGTAACGATTAGTAATGGTTCTAGAATATATGGAGAAGACTAATTACGTCAACATGTATGAAAAGACGTTAGAAAAAGTTCCACACGTAGCTGGAAGCTGTTTGCTCTTTGTTAGGTTAGGGTTAGGTTAGGTTGACGTCAATTAACCTACGTGGCACTGCCAACGACCGGATGTTCTTCGAAGTATGAGAGACTTGGAAGAAAGGCTTGGGATCGTTTCGTTGTAAAGCGTAGCTGCCGTATGCATTGTGCACCAGGCATGAACAAGTCTCGTTACTTTTATTGCTTGGTTTCACTTTGCTCGGAGAAGATGCATCAGACTTCGGGGAATTAGATGAAGTGAAAAGTTTGCAACGGACTTTACGCTCCAACACTGATAAAGAATTTACGAGATATGAAATCGAATATACTTGACTATCGCCGAAGCACACTTGGATTTTAAAGAGAAGTCCCTCTTTTCATTAATGAGATTTCTGACTGCCCTAGAAACGACTGCCATATAGTGCGGGTTCTTTGTATTATTTGAAAATTCGTAAATCGAACTCTCCAAATGTGTATGACAGTTTCTGGTGTTCACCTTTATACTCTCCGCCAGATATCTACGGCACTTGAACGAGTGTTCCCCTTTAAGTCCCTAGAATATTTTAATTAAAGTCTAATTAATTCCAAATTGGATTGCGGCTCGATTAATCAGCGACAGTTATAATAATTTTAGGTATTAGGGGTAGCTATGCGCCTGCGCAATGGCACTTCTATTATGTCATTATTTTGCAATTGACGGGGAATGGAAAGCACTCGCCGGCCTTAAATAAAATGAAGCAGTTCCATAAAACTTTGCAAAGCCTTACTTCTCCATTCGTCGAGGAAAGGGTAAATGGTTGTCGATGAAGATAAATAAAATTTTCATGAGCTTCACTTTCAATCGTTTTTATTTATACGAAACTCCTGGGGTTTGAACTCATTCTTCCATATGTGTCCATTCGAATTCTTATTTCGCAGCATGCAGCACCAAGAATCCAATACATTCTTGCGCTATCTATATACAGCTATTGAATATCAAGTATGAAATTCCTAGTACATATCAGTAAGACTATGAAGGCTTAAAAGAACTACAAAGTTCACGAAACAAGCCGAATTAAGTCGCGTTAAATTAAGATGTACAGCGGCAATTGCTGGTTATCTCTTAAAAACATGATAACACTTTCTATGATTATAATTGAATCTTCGATTTTCGATGATACAATGCATCAAGAATAAAAAAAGAGACTCGATATTAAGTAATCGAATTTATGTAATTTATTTTTTTACCGTCCACCTTGAATCCATTATCCATTTAACTCTTATACTTTGCTTTATTTTGGCTGGTACAACTTTCAAGGAGCTTCTTTCCTGGATTTCTGAGGGCCATATCAACGCAATTTTTCAAATATGTTTGCATACAAATATACATATATACTTCAAAAGGTATGTATAATATGAATCATTTGTCAAGTTTGTTTTCCTTTGAATAAGCTTACGCTATAAGCAACCAGAAAGAAAGAGAAAATAGTGGACAGGTTCATTGAAATTACGTAAATGCATCGTCCAGTAAAAGCTTTTCCCATAAAAACTTCATCATGTGCCTTCTTTCAAGCATACAAACGTACCTTCACTTGATATCATTCCCTTTAGTACTTTAACCTATAATGGACCCCATAATAATGTCAATATAGATTAATATGAACTTTGCAACGTAACGTAACCAATACAATATCTCTTAGAAGAGCTGAGCTGGTACTCGATTCTCTCTATTTCCGCGTATTTCAGCATACACTGGTGAAAGATGACCCGCTTGTTCCGTTTAAAATAAGTTAGCAATATAAGTTCCGCAATACTATTCTTTGAGGACACCTTGCTTATTTCAGGAACTATACAGATTCTTAAGCGGCACTTGAAACTGAAATTTTTTTTAATATGAAAAAATTTAGAAAGTATTTTGCAGTCCCGAAACGGTAGGTAAGCCACTCGTACCGCTTTCCGGAAGAAGCTTACCGTATTTTAATATGATCATGCGTAATATACAGGGTCTTCGCGTCTAACCACACATAGATAGGATGGTTGCTTTCTTCATTAAGAATAGAAAACCACCCGTTGAAGTGTTTTTAATTTTTCACATCTAAATTCCGAGATGATTAATATTAACGTTTGCAATTATTAATCTATGAATGTTAGTGATGTAAAAGAGAGTTAATACGAGCAAAAGGAACAATGGCTAGGATATCAAGCTGTCAAAAATGAGGCGTAGGATTCTATCTTATACTGAATTTCTTTAGATGTAAAGAAAATCAAAAACGCTTATTCCGGTCTCTGATGAAGATTCCAGACTTGCTACTTATGTACGATTAAACAGAAACATTGTATAAGTTTGAGGTAATTTTACATGCATAAAGGATAAAGTATTTTTTCGAAAATTTAATAATACCATATTGTTGAATAATATTTAAAAAACGCGAAACAAACATTAGAAACGTGCACTCGCTTATGTATAATATGTTGCTTATATGTATAATACACTTCGGTACATGTGCATTTATTAGTGGTCGGTAATCGAATCCAAGATGAACATTAGGCGAAAGATATATACGTTCAATATTAGATTCCCTTATGAAAGAATCATTTGCAAGAACTCCTGCAACGTGCAAAACACTTTTCTTCGTGAAAGCAAATTTTTTTTTTGGATTATGGTCATCCCTATCCTAACAAAAGAATACGCATCGAGCTACTTAAAGTCTTTGATCGATCTCACTTCAAATGTATTTCACGAACTTCTCTCCAAGATATATGGATTAATGGATGGCGAATAGAGAAGATGGCTCCAAGATAAGCATAAGAGAAATGAGACGGTGGTAGCACGAAGTTGCGGTAGTATCATTGACTATGTAACTAAAGGACTGAAAAAACTGAACTACTTTGACTATTGAATTAACCTACATATAAATTAATATCTATTTTATATCCAAATATTCGAAAACGATATTCAGGACGTTTAACCATTTACTGAATATATGTAATAAATATTTAACGATGCCGTAGAGACTCGTCTGCAGTTTCATTTATACAATGCAGATATGAAGATGGATATAGTGACTAGGATACGTAGTTATAGGTAGGCCAAAGCACAACTAAAACATTAGGGACAAACGGCAACGATAGGGATTAAATTTCGTATAATTTAGTAAATTCTCGAGGATTCGCATCCCGTGGCCAATACACAAAATATTAAATTTGCCTTTAAACGAATCTTAGAAGTATCCCTCGTGCTTCAAATAGAAAATTGGGTCAAGCGAGGATGGGTAACCATCCAAGAAATTCAATTAGCTTGATGGATATACTTATCGAAACATCAAACTCTGCCCCGATACTGCTACAAATGTCAATCGGCTGTCAAATAGATCTATAAATTCAATCCAGCTTATACGTATCCTTTCTTGATATGCACCCCTTCCTTATCAACTGCCTCACTCCGCTTCACCCTTCACCTTAACTTTTCTAGTACCTCCTTGCTACTTTCCTACTTTGCCGTCTTACCTATCTACCCTCCATTCCTAGAAGATGTACTTCTATATTCGAGGCAGATCCTATCGTGATACGCCTACCCGATGAAACTAACTTTTGTAGCGAATCCTTAAATCGATCCTTCCCCAAGTCTCATATTATTTTCATTTAGTTGATGAAACGATTTCTTGAATCAACGAGGTATAATAGATTTGATTTTAATAAGAGAAAAGTCATAATTATTTTCAACTACAATAAATGATAACTATCTAACTAATAATTAGTGATACGAACATCTTTAATCTGATATATGACTAAAAAAACAGCCTAGTGAGAAATCAAATTTTAATAACTGTGAATATTACGTGACCACGAAGATGGAAAGCGCGTCCACAATCAATGACCAATCGTTAATTCTTCTCAAACTTAGATCTACATACACGCTATTACATTTCCATGAGAACGTTTATACTTCGAAACTCGTAGCAAGGGTATAAACTTTGGAATTTGCTCAAATTTATTCGACGGATACGTACTATAACTAATTAATAATAGAAATCTTTCTACTGAAAGTTAAAGACATTACCGAAATGTCATACGAACTTATTTTATCCACTTTAACACCTGAAGATAAAATCAATTTTTTCAAAAAATACTTCAGATATCATCCCTTAGATTAGGTCATTGTAATTAATAACTATGCTTATGCATTGTTTGTATATTACTACAATACCACAATCTGAGGTTGCATAGGAGTTTTCACAATTATTCATTACCAAGAATTCGATTAATGGACTGTCAAGTTATCGTTTTCGTACATAATAACGATTTAATGTATGCTTAGAGTGGAAGCCTAATATATTCGCACAAGAAGCCTGAAGTAAATTTGATTGTAAAATTCTGGGTCAATTTTGATACACAATAGCATGTATTATTTGTTTATATTTGAACACGTACAATATTTTATATTTGTTTATGTTAGTGTCTAAGTGTAATATACCATTATACGTGTTTCAATAAAAAAATTAACCTAGAAATTTACAGTTCGTCTTACTTCAGCCTTCCTGTTAAATAAATTTTTTCTTCTCCCATTGTAACATAAGCGAACCTCTAGCAAGAACAGCTCGATACCACTGCCACATCTTGCGTAAGCTTATTCAACCGCCTGCAAGCTTATTGCTTACGCTGTGAGCTAAGTATGTTTACCAAGAACAATCTTTAAACAATCTACGATTTGACTAACAATGAACTAGAGAGAGGAGGGGAGA
>NW_014332924.1:56718-91062 GCF_000341935.2 Cephus cinctus | reverse complement strand
GGGGGATGGGGAGGAGGAGAGAGACAGAGAAGATAATTATATAAACTTCAAAATGACCCAAAAAGGTATTATAAAATGTAATTATTGCTGCAATAAAATATTTGTATGAATGTGTAAAACCACGCATGGTCCTTTTGTTTTGAAAATAAATACACTGTCAATTCCTTTCAGTCTGCAAACTTGCCACTCTGCTGATACACTCGTACATATACCTATGTATATCCACAAGGTAGACTCAATATACACAATACAAGTACAGCTGATACATATGTTATCGCTTAGGATAGGTAGTCTATTTGTAGTCTATATACAAGGTGATTCAGGACTATTGAACCACCTGAAGATGGTTTTTCCCATTCGAGAACCACATTCATATGATTTAATAATTCCGAATAACCGAGTAGATTTCCTATACTTGATATACAGTACTATCTATGACTATTACAAATTACCGTGTTTCATGTACGTAGGATAATGGGGATGATGTGCATGTTGCGTTCCAGCGATCTCGTTTTCTTCTTCGCCAAGATCCATTTTCATAGAGTTTCCACTTACGATGATAATTAAACCGTCACCCAATTACACTTAAATCTTTGACTCTTCTGCGCTCTATTTACCTCGGTCTAATGCACTGGAAGGTTTCTTAAATTATCGTTACACAGAAATAAATATGCTTGTACGTTAATTTAACGTGCTCTGTCACACCGTTCGGAAAGATGATCACTCCGCTATGGTTGGCTGATTATCGCATCTGTCGATTGATTGGCCGATTTATCGAGCGAACAAGCGAAACAATTTCGAAAGACTCTCTTTCGTGTAATCGAAAATTATTCCGAGGTCGCGTGCATCGGACGCGGCTATTTAACCCGTAGCATAATCCCTATTTACATGCGATTTATTATTATAGATCAGATTATACGTTGAAACGGATGTTGGAACGAATAATCACTTTCTCACGATATTTATAGCAATTCCAGTTATGCGATTCGAATTTTTCAATTCCAAAAATTCACCTAAAATTAATGACCGAGGTGATCTCGTCACGCTAGATATCAACGGAAACTGTTTTGCGCTTTCGACGCTTAAAGGCTGCGTTGGCCCGCCAACGTCTTTGACAATACAAATCGTGAGTTCGTAATACGCAATGTTGACTCGTCGCTTGCACGTACAACCAACTGCCACAGTTGTGCGCGTGAGACTGAAGCGTCGGGACGCTCAGCGTCCTTTGCTCGAATCAGCGGCGCCACTGTCGTCCTCAATGCTATCGTCGATGTCACATAGCGAAACTTCTAGTACAATCATAGATACAGCCAAACCCATATTTATTCGTAATACTCTTTCACAACATCATATTCGTACATATGTATGTATATGAGCGATTCCATCAGACTTCAGCCACCCGTATTTTATTTGCTGTGCTACGTGGATTCGGTTGTTTTCATTTTGAACGCAGGTATTCCCGAGATGGTACATCGTATCAAAAGTTATAAAAAATGGAAGTTTTGTGTTTTTTTTTTAGTATCTACAATAAAAAAATATTTAACAAATTTTTTGAGTAATCTAAACCTGTTTTCAAAAAAAAAAATACACAAAATGTTTTTTTCCTGACCTGACCTTTCCTGATGGAATTTTTTAAATATTTTGTAGACAGAATGTGAATTTTGTGCGAAATTACAAATTGGGACATCTGGCCGTTTTTTACTCACAATTTTTTTTAATTTATAAGAACACTAATTTTTGTTAAAAATCTTAAACAAAAATAAATAAATTCTAATAAATTTAAGAAAAAAGTAATGCTGACTTTAAGTTTATGACCCTAAAGACAGTTTCAACCCTGAAAAATACAGAGAGATAATTTAATCAGAAAAAAACCAAAATTAGTGTTCTTAAAAATTAAAAAAAAATTGTGACTCAAAAACGGCCGGATGTCCCAATTTGTAATTTTGCACAAATTTCATGTTCTGTCTACAGAATATAAAAAAAATTCCGTAACACCGACATCGATGGGCTTTGGTCAGGAAAAAACATTTTGTGTTTCTTTTTTTGGAAACAGGTATTACTTACTCAAAAACTTTTAAAAATATTTTTTTATTGTAGATACTAAAAAAAACAACTTTAAATTTTAATAATTTGTTATATGGAACACTGTCTCCGGGATATCTGTTTTCAAAATAAAAACGACCGATTCCACGTAGCACAGCAAATAAAATAGGGATGGCTAAAATCTAATGGAATCGCCCATATTGTATATTTGAACGATAGATACACTTATATGTCGGTCATCACATAAAGTATGATAAAATTCCTAATGAATATATTGAATAAATTCAATTTAACTAAGACGACCTTTATTCATCATATGTTAGTTTTTAGGCATGACTCACGCATCTTGCGCGAGTATTTTATATGTTCGTCATCGAAAAAAAAAGGATATACAAGCAGATATATATCTTAATGTAACACCATGCACATACTTTGTAACAACAGTTATATTTAGAGCTACCGCTAGTGAAAATTGTACTTCGGCCCCATCTGGATATTATTCAGTTTCCACTATTTCTATCCAAGGGCTAACAAGGAAAGTTACCTAGCGACCGACCAAAAACCTAACGCATACACCATCTAGCTACTAGTTATATGAAACTATCTAGGTCGTAGACAGTTTTCCATGCTAGTACCTGTCTACTGAAGTGGACATGTACGCATGACATAGAGAATTGTTTAAACTGTTTGGATATTTATTGAAATACATGAAATATGTAATTGAGATTGGAAAAAATAGGAATCTGCATTTACTATATTGTGTCATGAGTTGGATTTAAACCTATGATTGTTGAGAATCTCAAAGCGAGGAATATGACGTACCACCCACTGAGCAACCAGCCCAATGTGTACATGTTGCTTCAGTTAGAAATGAACACTGCTTCAAGATGCATGTCTCATCCCAAGTAGGACACCTGAAGTTGCCACGTCCGAGAGCGCGTTTTGTCCTCGTTATATCGCTAAATTCTAGTGATATCAGCCGGCGATTGAATATTTTAACAATTTCAACTTATGTCACAAAAGTAGACAATAACCCAAAAATCTAGCGTTAGGTCATCGAAAATAATTATATCTACCGAGTGACTTATTCTTTACGTGGTAAGTAATAACTTTATTAATAAGTTTCATCTAAATACTCAAACTTTTAATTATGGTAACCTACGACGATAATTTATCGATGCTCTTCGTTTTCCGTTTTCATATAATCAAATTCTGTTTCATTGTAGCGTAGTATGTAATTACATAGCCCGAAGTACAAGAGATTCAAAACCAAATTATTTCACCAGTAAGTATGAGCATCCTCAAATTACGAAGAAAAACTAATTCTCAAAACGGTCTAAAAAAGAAGAACTGAAACATGTTTCGCCGTATTTGTAGCCCTTTACGATTTCTGGTATCCAAGTTGCAAGATAAAATAAATATTCAGTATTTTTACACAAACTATAAAAAAACGAGAATCAAAAAGCGAGCGAATAGGATTTAAGCAATTCAGTGTAACTTTATTGCACAGTAAACATTATATTTAATGTGCAATAAAAATTGTCTAGATGAATAGTTAAATTATAAATAAAGAACGCATTTTTTAAATGAAATTCTGCTTTCCCCAAAATTATGAATAGCACTGTAAAAATCAATTAAAAAATTGAAATTTTTTAAATTTATCGCTCAGATATTTTAACGAACAGAAAATATACCTAATCGTTTTGGAAAATTTGTGATGATGTCCAAGATCTTATTCTTTATTTTACATTACATATTCAGTTATTTCTATATAATATTTTTCAAAATATCATGTTGTCTTGTTACTACCATGATTTTCACGGTAATTATTAAACAAAAATTCTAAAGTCCTCTACGCGATACGTGAAGCAGTTCGATTAAGAGAAGATACAATTATTCTAAACGCCAGTGAAAGAAAAGTCTTTTTTGTGAAACCGTGAGAAATTACCGGCATAGACCAAGTCGCATGGCGGATTGCAAAGAACACAAAGTAAATATAAAATATAGCAAAATATAAAATATAAAACAATATAAGATATAAGAAAATAAACAATATAGAGAAATAGAGAAAATAAAATTAAACTTAATGACATAGTAAAACGTGAACGCACGAAAGGCGCATTCCTTGAACAGATCTTTAAGAACCCAGAGACGTTTGGATAAATGCAAATACACAGTTTATGAATACATATAACATTTTTAGAGTTAGGGCGTGAAATCTTTTTCAGGCTGGCGAAACGCCATTATCACCACGGTCTAAATCGGGAAGAAAGGAATGGATCAGATGATTTATAAATACAGTTGCACTAGAGTCACGATCGCGGAAAAGATTTCGTCCTCTTGGACAGATGCTTACCGTGAAATATCATTTTGCGAGACTAAACGAGACGAAACTTTATACGCAACTGGCCCAAGATAGCTAACAATCAATGAACTTTCATGAGAAGGATGGATCTCTACAGAGTTATCTAACGCTCCGTTCTCGTTACAGTAGTCCCCTCGTGGTCCAGTCATTGTCACGGAAGGATTTGTACCCTTGTATTACTACGTGCTAATACGAAAGTATGTAGTTTAACTCAAACAATTTCTTAATTTTACATTTTAATTCCGGAACTTTATATCAGACTTCAGCCTTCGCGAGAATAACACGGAAAAGTCAGAACTTGTTAGTCGAAGATTTCCTGTAAATAGCGATATCCGATACCTGGAAGGATGACTTAAAACTGTAATGTTTAAATTCCGTATATCATCTACTCGCAACATTATGAGATCACAAGTTAGGCAGGTCTTCATGTTTCCCTTCTTCTTGAGTACGTTCGATGATCTCATCTCGGGACGTTGGCACCGGCGATTCCGTAACAAACGTAATGGTCTATGGCAATACTTCGTCGTTATCGAATCACCTGATCAATTCACGAGCCGCGGGATGCGGGGTGGAGGCGTCAGGTGCTGTTGACCATTCTCCAATATCCCTATCGTAACCTTGTGAGACTTTCCTTCGAGCGATACGAAGAGCTCTCGGTATGATGGTTGGATACAGAAAGTATGAAATATTTTCAGCACTAAAGTTAGCCTTATTCTTATCAGTATTGTAATTGGAATCTTTGAATTTTTGGCTGGTATTCTTTGTTACATTCGCATAAGGGGTAGTAATACATTCTGACCGATAATACTACAGTTATCATTTTTCGGAGTTTGTGACGTTATTTTTAACGTCACAACATATATGATCATTCAGGTCAAATGTACCAGCTGAAGTTAGCCTATTTATTTGATTTCTATAGTAAAACCACCCTCAAAGGGTAGGTTTGTAGTGAATACCCCTGTATACGTATACGGTGCGGGACAAAAACATTTGTACAAAAAGAAAGCCTAAATGGAATAGAGATAAACTTCTCGGTTAACTTTTTTTTTCAAATATGTGGACTTGTACTTAACACTTAGACTCTAATATAAATAAATATACATATGTATAATATTACACGCATTCGATTAAAAAAAATGAATCTAGAAATTCACAATTTATTTTACTTCTAGCATTTCGTTGTAGGAATATTTTTATCTCCCACTGTATTCACGAGGATGAAATTACCGATATCACCTTGACGGCTAACAATCATGTTTATCTACAGTGGCAGTATTTTGTATTTCATTCAATATTAATTTATCAAATTGATTGAAAGAAGTTCACAATAAAGGTTTTTTACAAATAAATATATTAGGAGTCTGTAGTCGTTGGGAACCCTTATTATTGCAGTGGAAAAATCGTTTGCGAGACTTATATTAGCTATGAATTGAAATGGAGGTAGACCTATACAGCGTGACCTCGTCTTTTTGAGTGGCATAATTATTGCATTAAAAAGGGAAAATAAATAGACAAGACTATCGTTCAATACAGATGCAGTAGGCTGCAAATGGCTCACTTATGATTCGAGCTCTATTCATTATATGTTTGATTACGATATACAAGGTTGCCATAAAGAAACTGCCCCACCTAACAATTTTATTACTTTTGAATGGCGAACTAAAATTTTATACAAATTAGTAGGATTATTTAGGGCATCAATAAGTTTTTTCAGAATTTTTCGAAAAATTGTGTTATGGCAAACATCTCTTATTTTGTATTGCAAAATTTAGTGAACGTTTTTAGTTAGATTCCTTACCTATTTTTCATTGGGATCATCTGAATTCAAGGTTCATCACCACTTCAAGAAGCTCCATAGATTGAGTTATTTTGCATTGGATAACCGAATTAATTCTGCTCGATTTGTTGGCCATTATTTTCATCGAATTTGTTAAGACTAGGACTAAATTAAAAACAGCGTTTTCCAGGATGTCAATTGGAATATTGTTAACTTTTTCTGCTATAGCTGTTTTTAGTTCATCTACGGTTTTTCATTGAAAAATAAAATGCCAAAAAATTCCATCTACGAGGCTCCTTAACGTGGTGATGGATCTTGAATTCAGATGATCCCGAGGAAAAATAAGTGCGAAACCTAACTAAAAGAGACGATTAAAATTTTACAATACTTAATAAGAGACGTTTCACCTGAAAAAATTTTGTTTAAATTTGAAAAAACTTATTGATGCCCTAAACATTCCTACCAATTTTTATCAAATTCAATTCAACAATTATAGAATTATTAAATAGGAAAATTTCAAGACGAATTCATCAGAAATAAATAAATCAATTTTATAAGTAATAACCTCACTTTTTGCAGTTGCATTTTATTTTTAGTTATTTCAGTTTTTAGTTCATCTCAAAGTTATGAAACTACCAACGACTTCCATTTAAACTACAGGTTGTCCCACGGGAAGTTGCTAAAAATAAATACCTCTCTTTCTCCTCCACCATCTGAGTAAGATTTCTCTAGTTCATGGTGACATATCTGAGAGTTGGTAGTTTCATTTCAGACATTGTAGAGTTACGAATACGTGCGTAGAAATGAGTGACCTTACGACTAAAGGAGTATGCAAATGCGTATAGAGGATTTAGAACTAAGTTTGGACAGCATAGAGTCGTTAGTGAAAACACTGAAAAGGTAAGAAAAAAAATTCTTAATCACGTTCATGTTTTGTCTCAATAGTTTTTTTAACTGAGTTTCACTACAATGTGTTTTTTCTACAGGATTATTGACAATTTCATACAGTATGGCACTGTTCACGACCGTAGATATGATGCTCCGGGCCCTTCATACACAGTTGGGACGGAAAAAACAGTGGATAGTGTAGACAAATATTTTGCAGAACATCCGAATTCTACTATCAGAAAAGCTGCTGAAGTACTAAAAATTTCAAAATCTTCGCTACACAGGATTGTAAAAATGTTTTTGAAATTACATCCATCTGAAATAATAACTTATTAGTTATTAAAAACAAGATGCATGGAGGCACGTGTAAAATTCTGCAAGACTATAACAGAGATGTTTGAATCCGGAGAAATTGATGAAAACAAAATTGTTTTTTCTGACGAGGCTCATTTTTGGTTAAATGGATACTTCAATAAACAAAATTTTCGGTTTTGAGATACGGAAAACCCCAATATTTCCATATCAAAATATCTTCATCCAGAAAAGATAACCGTATGAGCAGCATTATCTGTAAAAGGAATTTACCTATATTTTTTTTGATTCAACGGTCACTGGGGATCGTTATAAAGAGCTGTTGGAGACAAAGTTCTTCCCCTTTGCAAAGAAAAGAGGTTGGGTTAAAACTTTTTATTTTATGCAGGATGGAGCAGCGCCTCATCGCGCCCCACATATGTTCGAGGTTATTTATAATGTGTGTGAAAATCGAGTGATTGGTTTAGAATACCCTAAATTTGCTCAAGGAGAAATTGAGTGGCAACTATACTCCTCAGATTTAAAGCGCTGTGACTTTTTCTTATGAGGTCACATTAAAGACCACTGTTATTCTGAAAATCCAAGAACAGAAGAATTGATGAAACCTATTAGAAAAACTGTAAATAGTATAACAGATGAAATATTAAGTAAAGTTTTGTATAGTTTTCGAAAGAGAATACATTATTGCTCGAGTAGTAATGGTGAACACTTCGAAAATATTTATCATTAAATTTATCGGTTTAAAAAAATGTAAAATAAATGTATTAGAATATTATTAATCATAATAAATTTATGCATGAAAAAAACCTCCAAATGTCTTCTTTTGAAAGCAATTTGAGGCATGTTGATACCTGCATGCATTTCCAAATAATTGCCGATTAGTTTCAGCAACTTCCCGTGGGACACCCTGTACATGCCATACTGATAAACTTTTCGATTAATAATATAACTTTTCAGTATGAACTTTATATTGTAACATGACGTTACAGAGCTGGAGGGGAGACCACCTAGGAATGAACGCAAAATAAATAAATAGGACTTACCAGGTCGGACAGTGGGTTCGGTGGCACAGTGTTAAGTGCCTCACATGGTTGTCCGAAGGTATCAGATTCGATTCCCGATCAGAACTCCTAATTTTTCGGAAATTCCTAGCCCTCTAGCGTTCCCTGGCTATAGCGGCCTTCTGGATAAATTAATTATAACGGGGGCGAGCCAGGTGCCCCGTTATAATATACAGGGTGAACCACGGATCGTGATCAGTAGAGATTACTTTGTTATTAGCAGTCCGATCGAAAATGTTTTTATCAGCTTTTGCATGGTTTTAAGAGAGCTTTAACGTGATAGTGAAAAATTACTGGTCAACTCTTTTTTTAAATGTTTTTTCAAGGTTACCTTGAATTTTTTGCAACTGAACATATAATTTTTTTACGCCGGTCTGTTAGAGGATTTCAAGACGAATCCGGCACACGTAAGGACATGACATTTTTTTCATCTGGTTCGAAATAAAATTAAAAAACTAAATACTCCTTATCACAAGGAGAATCACAGCTACGCCGTTATTACGCAATCAATGTTGTTGACAAGTCAAAATTTACGAATCTTAATTGTAGCGATGTTCAAAATGGTGTCCACGAGCTGCAATGCACTCGCGTAGACGGTGAACAAAAGATTGTTTTGCATTCTTTATGGCCTCTCCTCTACACTGATGGCGACTGAAGACGACAGAATGGATGCGTATAACGGCGTAGCTGTGATTCTCCTTGTGATACAAAGTTTTTTAATTTTCTTTCGAACCTGATGAACAAAATGTCATGTCCTTACATGTGCTGAATTCCTCTTGAAATCCTCTAACAAACCGGCGTAAAAAAATTATATGTTCAGTTGCAAAAAATTCAAGGTAACCTTGAAAAAACATTAAAAAAAAGAGTTGACCAGTAATTTTTCACTATCACGTTAAATCTCTCTTGAAACCATGCAAAAGCTGATAAAAACATTTTCGATCGGACTGCTAATAACAAAGTAATCTCTACTGATCACGATCCGTGGTTCACCCTGTATATATGTAGTTTTTATCAGAAAACGTTATTATTCATAAAATGTATAATCGATAAAAATATCGATTAACTCTCTCGCTACCGGTGTAGAGGAAAGGCAACGAATCTGGTGCACCTAAAGGGAAAACATTTTAGCTAAAGTTTTACGTAATTTTAAAATAAATGTTATACCATTAAAATATAATAATCATTGGCTTTGCAAATGAGTACATTTCGCCACATTATATGTAAATGTTTTTTCCGCTAATATGGCGCACATTTTATTTTAATTATGAAATATGATTTAAGGAAGATGTCTTTCTATTTCTTGATTGAAACTTACATTGAAAGGCATTTATATTAATCAAATGCAACATACTGCGTGGCGGAATTGGCGAGTGCTCTCGTATCGCATTAGTTGTCAAGTCAGAATGTCGTTTGCGCCACATTAGAGTCGTGCACGTGCAATTTGTATAATATCGTGTATATTATTTAGTAATAATATAATGCACTTATGCATTTTTCAGGATAAGGAATCAAGGATTCTGAAAAATACATTAAAATGTTCTTGTCTTAACTCGACGCCGATAACGAGAAATCCGAGAACTAACCTACTTTACCATTGGCCGTCTATTATTCGCTCATGCATCAGACAAAGAGTGCGAGATACAGAGAGCAACGGATCGAGGACGTAACACAACGAATCGGACGTATCAAACAGAGATCCCTTCACAAAATAATAAATTAGGAGTACTTATCGGAGCTGGTGCAGCTGTTACGTCCGACGCAACGCAACCCCATTGCCCCCCCCCCTTCAGCACCCCTCCGTACCCCACTAGCAACGGTCAGAGACCACGATAGATGTAACCGATCCTCAGCGAACATGCGTTAATTATTGTATATCGTAGTTTACACATATATATTAATAATTAAGGGATATCATCATATTATATTATACTGTACACGACATCTCATACTTTCACACATTTTCAGAAATCACACCAACATTGTGACATTGCAGGTGGATGAGTAGAGAGAGAGAGAGAGATCACGGCAACCAAAGAATAAGAACGGCACGGGCAGCAATGCTGAACAGGATACTCAGAATTAAGGTGCCTAAAGAGCATTTTACCATAGCACCGCGAATACCGCGCACAGCAGAACTCCTACCCGTCACCTTCGCACCCACCTCACCACCAAGATAATCCTGACAATGCACTAATCCAACGAAGAATCTGCGATCGAAGGCCTGCAATGAGAAATCGATCGAACGACAGGGTTCGATTGCCCCAATCATGCCGCAATATGTATCCAAATTCCAAGATATTTCCTAACATTGCATTCAATCCCCTCCAAACTCAAAACCTTCCTTACGAACTCCAATACCGATCATCCCCAGTTACTAATCAATCCTCCGGTAGAGCAGTATCCCTTTTGAGTCTTGAGCCGATTGTCCGCGCCAGTCAAGTGTTGTGCCGATCAAATACTTTAGGGCCTATTCTGATCTAGCTTGCCTTAGGATCCAAGCGAAAAGTGTATTACTTCAGTGCCGAACGTCCACGCGAAAAGAACTCAATTCTTGGCATTTTAATAAGCATTCGTCTAGGCGAGTGTCCACCTTAGGGCTGGACCAAGAATTTCCCGTTCAACCAAATCTACTTTCACTATCGTCGAGAACCGAGCGCCGTCTCTCTCTCTTCCTCTGCTCATCCACCGGTAAGAAACTCACATTCCTACACCTACATATATCTATCTATCTTTGTAACCTATATTACACAATATATTACACAAGTTGACGATCACATATACAGTGCTATTCGAATTTCGGTATGTTAGTAGATTAACATACTCTCTCCTACATCTGACTGTAACAGCTACATGTATTCTAACCTATTGTTTCATTATATTTAGTTAAACCATATTTTATTCACTTGATTTCAAAACCCCGAACCTACTAGCTCCTAGATCCAAATAAACCCACTAGTTAGTAGCACATTGTATTAGAATTTCGCTATGTTAGTAGATTAACATACTCTCTCCTACATCTGACTGTAACAGCTACATGTATTCTAACCTATTGTTTCATTATATTTAGTTAAACCATATTTTATTCACTTGATTTCAAAACCCCGAACCTACTAGCTCCTAGATCCAAATAAACCCACTAGTTAGTAGCATCAACTACACTCACGTAGAAGAAGTGAGTTTTCCGATTCAATATATCTAGTACCTGCTTGTGATCCTCATCTTAACTATCGACCAAGGGACATAAACGCAAATAGGCGTGCTTTAGCACCTTAAAGTGGCAAGAACCCAATACCTTTTACGTGATCTTTGATCTCAACACCTATGCTATCTCCCTGATGCTCCCGCATACGGTCGCTCACGCATAGGACGTAACGCAGCTACTCCGTGAAGGTGGAGAAATGTATCCAGAGGACACTCAGGTGGGCACTGCACTGAGGCACAGCACTACACCCCCGGAACACTCGCAGAAAATCTATAGGATTTGTGGATATCGCGAGAGCAATGCGAGAACCACACGAATGAGAATTTTCTATACCGTACCAAACACAGCTAGAAAAACTATCAACAGATAACACGGGAGCGCAAGCCAGTTCGTGACACCTCGGTCGGTGCCCCGAGACAGACTGCTTTGACAATAGCCAAATGAGAGAACTAATCAATCTGATTGGTCGAGATCTTTATAGCCGATAACTCTTTCGTTTCCCTCGAGTTGTCCCTTTATACCAAATCGAGAGCGCTCCTCCTTAGAGGATCGGTACGTAAGTTTGGAGATCCTTCACGGCCGCTTCCCTAGGGCATCAGTCGACAGCTGGGCACCACATCCTTAACTCGGGTCAGGGGGTTCCTCCGCTGCCCTTAACTGTATCAAAACTCTATCTCCGCCCGCTCTACAGCCCTTTGCCCATCGCCAGCGTGGCGCCGGTATCTCACCCGAGCTTCTGCCGGTCCGTGGAGACGTCTCGGTCGGGTACTCTTCTCTGCCGGACAACTTGGTACGCCGAGACTATCTCCCCACGGCAGATTCGAGCACCTCGACCTTAACTAAACAATAACGAAATCTTGCGAGAGCATTGGCGTAACTATACGAATCTACCCGAGAGCGTAGCTTTTGAGCAGGGTGGTGACTCGAAGGGAGCTGGGAAGCGAGAACTTTATCTGAATCGATAGTCGGAGTCGCTTTGTGACCGTGAATCGAAAAATCACATCACAGTTTATAAAATGTGTTAAATGCTGTTCTCTGTTACGTCGTAAATTTAGTAATAAGGTATAAAACTTACTTCTCGTAATAAAATTATTAAAATACATCCGCTATTTATAATTCTTATTCTGTCATTGGTTGATGCATAAATGAGTTCAATAAGAATTGTTTAAACGTTCTAGGAAATTGTATTATACGAAAATAAGCGTGTGTCATATTAGACGCGTATCTCCTTACATTCTTCCCCTTCCACCCTTCTAATTACAAAAGCTTAATATTAATCTCGCTGGTGGCTAGTGTTAACTCACTGTCAACGGACTCATACGCATGAGATAAAATATCTTTTTCTTTTCAATTACAGATATATATATTGTAACGTGGCATAAGGTGCCCGGCTTGGGTGCGCCACGTTACATTAAGGGATACAACCCGCGGGTCCGCGTCTAAGGGTCGCGCGATCGGGGTGGGAGGGGGTTCAGCTGCGATGGCGGCGGGGCGGATCGGAAGGCGCGGCACGAGGGCCGATACCCTACGCTGAGGATGCCACCGACCGCCCGCTTCCCGCTAACCGTCCGCTGGACACCTGATCGTCCCGACGAGCGGCCCGGACGGCAAGGTACCGCGGGAGGGGGGTGTTTTTGTTTTGATCCACCCGCTGGACGAGGGAAGAGGAGGGGGGCCAGGAATTCCCGTGAGGCGGGAATTCCTTCGGCTAAATTCGGCAAACCGACAACAATGAAGATCGGCAATCTTCGGATTTGCCGAATTCAATCTCTTTCCGGTAATCGACCGTGTAACACGTGGTGTAACAGTGCGGACGATTTCAGTGGATATTGTTTCTTTTCGGTATACGAGCAATCTTCGGATTTGCCGAATTCAATCTCTTTCCGGTAATCGACCGTGTAACACGTGGTGTAACAGTGCGGACGATTTCAGTGGATATTGTTTCTTTTCGGTATACGACTCGGCTGGTATTGTGAACTTCTGGTGAACGACGCGGCTTGTGACTTGGACTTGATTTGGTTTTGTGGAAAAGGGAAAAGGGAGACGAAAGGTGGAGTGAGGACGGAAGAGCGAAAGGGTCGCCAGCCGAAGCGGAGGACCTCTCACCCAGACCGGCCCCTTTGGATTACAGTGGTTCGTGGTTGTGGATAGGAGGAATAAGCCGCTACACCGGTAAGTACCGCCGAGAGCGGCCCTTCTTTTTACACGGAGTCCCCTCGGAGAAGGGCCGGGATACCCACACTCACGGGTCCTGGGCGGAGATCGGTGGTCAAGGCGTTCGGGACGCTGACCTGCAGGGATCTCCGCGAGGAAAGAGGTTCGCCCACCGAGCTTACAGTGATCGCGACCGCGTGATAGGGAGACGCGCCTCGTGATAGGGCAAGCTAGGGACGGTGGGGAACGGTTAACCCTGCGGTCCTTACGAAGGGCCGCGCTCGCCGTCAGAAGTTACGTTACACGCGGATCTGTACGAGATCTATTTCTTTTCTCTGTTCTGAATAAACGGACATTAAAACTTCGACCGGCATTTTTCATTGGCGTACCCCGAACCGTTCGAATCTCGTCGCCCCTACGTTCCCCTCTATCATTTCAGCTAGCTGAGGCTGAGCAGCCGGGAGATCGCGTGGAAGCGGCTATAGGAGGAACGTGGTGCGGGGAAAACCGCACCTGGCGCCCAACAATCCGATCTAGTTCGGATCTCGGATAGTTTTCCGGGTATCAACACGTTGGGAGTGGCCGCAGATTATTTGTCGGCTACGCCGTTGGCCGGCGTACGTCACAATATAAAGGGTACACCTATAAAAATACAGTTTCATTTCTTTTCGGTTGTTTCGATTGTTTAATGAATCCTTCTCTCTGAGATCAAAATGCTTTCACTAGAGAAACGTTTTCACATCGGATTTGATGTAATATCCTTAAATGAACTGGGTCGTATACATGATATAACATAGAACTTTCGTTTCATTGAGTATCGCATATCATTTCGTAGAAACATAGAGAGTCATCTTAAAAGTTGCGCAGAGATTTGCTCTCCTATACTCTGTTATACCTATAACATTAGAAGTAAAGCAGATCTCCCAAAAAACACTTACGTGTAAAAAACTACGCCAAGTACAGGAGTGCTGTGTATTCCTCTAATAAAAAGTATTGATATCAGATTATTGAGGCCAAGTATATAAGTCACTACATGTTTGCCTATTATATGATCTAGTACTGGCCCATCATTTTAGTTGTATTTTCAAAATTTCCTATAACGTTTTCACTACTCTTTTACATTACTACTGCTTCTCGTAGTTGATTATGATTTAATGGTTATTTAATAGTTAATAAAACTTTAGCTGATTCCTTATCGAGTACTACTTGGCAGGTCCGTGCATTACTTGACATAAATGTAAGGATCTTTTCCGAGGTGAGCGTGAAATGACGGGCTGCAACTTTAATAATTACAAGAACGTTTATTATACAAACGAACACCCTTGCTTAGAGTCTAAATCAGAACTAACTCGCCGTTCCCCCACTCCGCTGCTCAGCTGTAGTTACGTGACCCCACTGCCATCGTCAGGCCCGTGGCAAACCAGGCTCGGGGCCCACTCCTACATTTGGCCATCCTGCTACTCTTCGGTCCCCGAAGAGTCGTCGTAGAGGAACGGCTTCATATAATCAGCCGCGGTGGCCGTCATCTTCGGGCCTTCGCCCTCTCCAATGCGAATTACTTCGTAGCGGTTCCTACCGTTGATCTGTGAGACTTTATAGGGTCCGAGAAACTTCTTTTTGATCTTTAATCTTGGACCAGACTACGTCCTTTTGATAGCGACCAAATCGCCAGACTTGTATTGCGTAGCCCGTTTACATTGTCGATTGTACGTTCGCCGGTTCTCTTCTTGAATCTTGGTCAAATTAGCTTTGGCTAGTCTACGTAGCTCTTCACGATCATTGTCAACTAACTCAGCTGCCTCTTGCTCTATAGTCTGCATAACTTGAGGATCTTCTTTTCGTCGCATCTTTACTCCAAACACCACCTCGAACGGAGTCATTCCCACACTTCGCTGATACGAGCTGTTAAAACATCTCTGCACTTGGTCAACGTAGCGGTACCATTTATCGGGATGATCTAAACTTCGTTAGTATTGGTATGATGATTCTGTTGATTCTTTCAACTTGACCGTTTCCTCTGGGTACTCCGGTGGTGATTTTGACGTGTTCGATTCCCTCTGATTCACCATAGTCCTTGAATAGACTTGATGTAAAGGCAGTACCTCTATCGCTGACGATACGTTGTGGATTGCCAAACGCTACTTGCTGCGACGTCAACTTGGCTATAACCTCCTTCGCGTTCGTCGTTTTTGTGGGATAAAGCCACACAAACTTTGAAAATCCGTCAACAACTACCATCAGATGTTTGTACAGTTTTGACGTCAAAATCATGGGGCTGAGATGATCGACATGATACGTTGAAAACAGCACCTCCCCTTTCGGTATCGGCATAAGTTCTCCTTCTATCTTCCCTTTCTTCTTTTCCGCTAGAATACATGGCACACAGCAACTGATGAACTTTTCAATCTTTTCCTTCAGCTTTGGAATGTAAAACTCTTCCTGAATGTTCTCTGCCATTTTCTTAACCCCAAAGTGTGCATTTTCATGAGCTAGGCGTATGATGTCCATGTGCATGCAACTAGGAAGAGCAATCACAATCTTGTCGGCAATCTTCTTCATCAACAATCCGTTCTCCATAAGGTAATCTTCATATGGCTCCTTCTGAAGTATCTGCATAATTACTCGCAGTCTTTCGTCCTCATTTTGCTGCTTTTGAATCCTTTGAGTAACCGTATCATCTACAGTCAACACAGGATAGCGGCTAAGAGCATCGACGTGACGAAGGCGCGTTTCTGCGCGGTGCTCCACTTCGTACTTGAAACCTTCTAGGAACAGTACCTATCTTGCAACTTTAGCTGCTAAGTCATGCTTGTCAAACGTTTTCCGAAGTGCATCACAATCCGTGACAATTTTGAATCTGATGCCTTGTAGGTAGATCTGAAACTTCTTCAGCGCGTTGATGATGGCGAATACTTCTAGCTCGTAAGAGTGAAGCTTCTTCTCGGCATCCAACGTTTTGCGACTCATGTAATGGACTGGGTGAAAAGCGTCGTCTGCAGTGTCCTTTTGCAATAGGATAGCCCCATATCCCATCTTACTTGCGTCTGTATGAAGCTCTGTTATCGCATTTGGTTTGTAGATTCGTAATACTGGCTCACTCGTCAACACTTTCTTCAGATCGTTAAATGATTTCTCTTGCTCTATCCCAAAGACAAACTTCTGGTTGCCCTTAAGAAGGTCAGATAAGGGACGAGCGATGATCGCGTAATCCAAAATAAATTTGCGAAAATAGCCCGTCAGGCCAAGAAAACTCTGAATATCTTTTCGACATGTTGGCGTCGGGAATTTCTGTACTGTCTTAATCTTTTCGTTGGAAGGACGGACAAAGCCACCTCCGATGATAAGTCTGTTAGGCCTTAGCTAGTGAAACTGCTAGGACGTAGATATATCTGATTATGGGCTACCATTTAACGCTAGGCGTATCTGTTTCCTGTGAAAGTGTGGGATGTAATGCCAACGAATGAGAGCGAGATTGATGATTTATTGTGGGTAACATAGGTTGACTTACAATGGTTGATAGGTTTGAAAGGGTTGATGTTGCACTTCACTGAGTTCTTTCTGTGGAAATCCGTCGTCTGTTGTTACACTCGCGATAGATTTAATAGAACGCTCACCGCGATGACTTCCTTAGCCCTCGGGTGGGAAGGCATGGTCACAAGGATCCGAAGACACGTAAAATACTACCAGCGGAGGAACAAGCAAGACTCGATGATTTAGACGGTGACTCCTAGAGGAGTTCCGTCTGTTGCCAGGATTCGCGAAAGACTACTTATTAGTTCCGAATACTGTAGGTGCCTTAGCTCCAATTTTGGGGATAATGCACCGCAATATTGATAATCTTGCAGAAAGAGTCTTGCTTCATTCCTCGCGCCGGCATGTAGTGTGAGCGCGTGGCCTGCTACTCAGCGTTCCAGGAATTACATGAGGCAATCGAAAAGTTCGATGTGCCGAAAAAAATTTACCGATTGCATTTACTTGAGTAGATCCGCTTTGGGATATAACATGTCCAACGAACTCGACCTCTTTTTCCAGGAACGCGCACTTCTTCCAGTTTATCGACAATGCTTTTTTGGCTGCTACCGCGAGGGTCTCGCAGAGCCTGTCGAATGTTTCTTTTTCGTCTTTGCCAGGTATGATGAGATAGTCCATGTAAGTGATGACAACCCCTCTTCTGCTCAGATCACGGAACACTTCATCCACGAATCTCAAAAATGTCGTAGGGCTGTAACACAGACCAAACGGAGTCTTCGCGAACTCGTATCGCCCATCATGTGTAACGAATGACGTGTACTTTTGTATTCCTTCTTCAACTGGTACATGGAAGAAGCCGTTCTTCAAATCAAGCACCGAGAAAACTCGTGCCGTGGCCAAAGCATCGATGCAATCTTCGATCAGTGGCATCAGGAACTGATCGCGAATGATTTTCTTGTTGAGCCGACGATAGTCGACACAAACGCAACGAGATCCATCCTTTTTCGTGACAATAACGACATGTATGGGCTTCGGCTGGGCCTCACAGTACCATCATTCAACCATTCGTCAACTTGCTTTTGTAAAATCTGCTTCTCTTCCACTGACAACCGCCGTGGTTTTGCTCGCACGGGTTCTTGATCCTTCAGTACAATTTTCATCTTGACGTCAGTCTGCACCTGTTGGGTCGGTATGTAATTGTCTATCAGTCTTCCGATTTCTTCCTTGTAATGGCCTTGACGATTGATCTCACATGGTTCAATGTAATTGATCATCAATAATTTACTTGCCGCCCATCCCGCAGCATCTTCGTCTACCCGACTATCATGTTGCGCACTTTTTCCATCTTCAATTCTGCGCATCCTTTTTATCTTTACTCCATTCAGCCCTTCAATCGGCTTCACCTGTTGGCTTCTTTTGACCTGACTTTTCACGCATACGATCATAAAGTTCCAGATTTTTCTTCACCTCGTTTATCGTTCGGGAGTTGTACAAAATCTGTTTGTTTGCTTCATCATCCGGAATTCCATCAATAATGTATTGGATGAGAGCCTCATCTTCTACGTAACCTTGATTTGCAATAGTTTGCATCGCATAAACATATTGACGCAGAGTCTCATTGGTTTGTCGTTTTCGTTTCTGCAACTGCATATGAATAACCGCACTGTTGACCTCTACTTCAAATTCTGTGACGAGGCAATCTTTAAAAACCCTCCACGTTGTCAGACCTCGCTGTAGAGCGATGAATTGTTTCGCCGATCCGCGAAGCATCTTCTTTCCGTAGATTACTTTCTGCAGGTCGCTCCATCCCAGCAGGACACTTGTATCTTCGAACTCGTCTATCCACTTGTGGATTGTCATTTTATCATCACCAGTAAACACAGGAATACTTCCTTCGACATCCTTAATAGTAAATGTAATTCCCATGTGATTGGCCTGCGCTGTTCCTCGTTCGCTAGGCGTATCACGCCGACGATCTGCCAGCACTCGCGCTTCATCTTGAGGTTCGTCACTTTCACTACCCGATTGCCGAGTCCTTCGTCCTATTGGATCCTGTAGCAGCGAATCGCGTGTTCCTAACTGTCGACGGCTGGCTGCTTGCCGGTTGCTGCATGTCAACTTTGTCTCCATCTACATTGTTCGAGTTCTTGTCGCCTGATAAATCAAGTTCTGAGTCTTCGTCACAATCTTCTTTCGCTTTTCGCAATCGATCTTGCAGCACTTCCTTTTTTCCCATTACCGATAAATTCATCTTTTTCAATTTTTCCCGAAGCTGCTGCACCGTCGTTTTCTCGATCGGTGTCTCCGATACTTCAGAATCTACATTACCGACGTTTTGTCTATTTCCGGTTTCCTGTGTGTTGTCACCCCCCGAGATTAGGTAATTGACCGCCGTTTTCGCTCGTCGCACTAAAGTAACCTGCGCCATCTTGATAGCCTTCTCCATCGTCCTCGGTGACTCGCTATTTTCTGTCTTTGCGTGGTGGTGGCGCGTACCAATTCTTTCACACTTGACAACCTTACTCGCCACTCAAAATATACGCGACAAATTTTACGTTTTTACTTTTCAGCTGGCTCGATATGATCGACCCACACTATTTCAATACCGTTCTCTCACGTATTGTCTGCACCCTTCACGACACTGTCTCTCACACAACTTACGACACACTCGACGAACGACGCGACTTTCTTCGTACAACTATATTTCTACACAACTGTATTTTCTATGTACACAACGAACTGTAATGGACGCTGTGTCGCGGGTTTGATCGACACGCACACGACTTCGACAGAGTTATGCTACACGCGACAACTTTTGCGGTGCACAACGTTTTGCACGCTCAATCAAAATCCGCACAACGTTTTGAGGACTTCAACTTTCTTGATCCGCTCGCTAGACGTGTCGCGACGCGTAATGTCTAACGCATTCGTGTTTGCTTGCGACTCGACACTGCGATTGTTTCAATCGTGCAACTTTTGAACTTCACCGTATTTCACACTCTGGTATCGGCCTCGATCCCGGACGAGCCCCTAACTGTGGGGATCTTTTCCGAGGTGAGCGTGAAATGACGGACTGCAACTTTAATAATTACAAGAATGTTTATTATACAAACGAACACCCTTGCTTAAAGTCTAAATCAGAACTAACTCGTCGTTCCCCCTCTCCGCTGCTCAGCTGCAGTCACGTGACCCAACTGCCATCGTCAGGCGTGGCAAGTCAGGCTCGAAGCCCACTAATAAATAAATTTGCGTTCATTATGCCAATCAAACTCAAAGCTAATGTCAACTGTCTATATAGAGCTTATTAACAATAACACGTCAATAATAATCACGGTAAAAGCTTAATAACAAACATATAGTTTTAGGATACTATTAGTACGTTCAAAGTAAGTACTTTGGAATTCCTGGCACGGACCCGCCAAGTAGTACTCGATAAGGAATCAGTTAAAGTTTTATTAATTAATAAATAACCATTAAATCATACTCAACTACGAGAAGCAGTAGTAATGTAAAAAAGTAGTGAAAACGTTATAGGAAACTTTGGAAATACAATTAAAATGATGGGCCAGTGCTAGATCATATAATAGGCAAACATGTAGTGACTTATGTACTTGGCCTCAATAATCTGATATCAATACTTTTTATTAGAGGAATACACAGCACTCCTGTACTTGGCGTACTTTTTTACACGTAAATGTTTTTTGGGGGATATCACAAATTTTGGTTGCCCAACGGGACGTAGAAGCTCTAAGCACTGAAATCTATATTGTCACAGATATAAAATGTAAATGCATTATGATGCCGATAATCAGGAAAATATATTGCGTTGTCGAAAATGTTGAATGGCATATAAATATAATTTGTAAGTCCCGTTTTCTAGAAATGCATAAAGACATATACAAATTTTTAACGAAAATGTAATCTTCAATGCACATAAGTGTCGTTAATGGTGTCCAGCTTGTTGAAGCCGTGTGGTAAACGTAAGAGAGGAGAGTGTGCTGGATTATTTACGTACCTCAGGTCGTGCGAACAACAAAGAAGATACTGTAGTTTGAGCGAAGCGCCAAAGCGTCGCTCGTTGCACAATTTTCTGGACACTCTAGACTTCTACGTCCGACATCTACATACAAGAAACTACAGAGAGGAACACCTAGACCCCTGGACTTTCACATCCGATACCTAGATACAAGAAACGGAGCGGAACACCTGAACATCCTGAATTTTTACATGCGACACCTAGATACAGGAAACTACGGAAAGGAACACCTGGACATCCTATATCTCTAAAAACTGTCACCTAAAATACGAGCAACTATGTCGAAGCACACACATACATACACCCATACACACTCGCTCCACATGAAAGCCTTAATAATTCTGTACTATTGTGAATCCAGCCTTATATTAACTGGAAATTCGGTGTGAACGGTAGCTTCACGTAAGAAGTGTATTTGATTGTGTTGTGTATTCGTAAATTACCAACACCATCCAAAAGTACAAATAGGTAAAGAAGGCAAAGCAGCCAGCGTCATCTGTCGTGTAAAAAAGTTGATGGACGTGCGAAGACGACGATGCCGATGACGACGAGACGACGGCGACGGACCTGAAATAAAATCATCTCGCTCGCCATGTGAATATGTCCTGATCATGTACACTAATCGTATTGAATTTGGTCGCAATCAATTCAGAACCCTTGATTACTACAGTGAATGTATCAATAAATTTTTCTCACATACAGCCGTTCATAAGATATTTGAGTCGAAACACAGGTACAAGAGGTACTTCGATTAAAGAGTCTCGGAGAGCCGTGCCCCGTACGACGGGTTGCCTCTTCTTAGCGCGAGACTCGACCGAGTCTCTTGATAGCGACCATTAAGAAACGCAAAAAGTCTATTAAATGGAAGTTCCATTTAATAATGTATTCGCATTATATTGCAGTATCTAATACATTTGTTAAATATTAAATGATTTCAACTTTTGTTCTAGTCAAAAGAAGAAAGAAGCCAAAAAAATAAAATGGAATCGGAGCGGATTCTTATTTTTTCTCAAGATAAAGTGAACATTAAAGTAACAAAAACAGGAACAAAAATCAGCTGAGAAATAAGATATATAATAGCTTCTTTACTGAAGTCTACCCAGAAATTACATGATTTATTTCCAAAAAATAGGCAGGTACTACGGGTTATTAATTATCTATCAAAGTAGACTAATTAAAAAATAGGATGAAATTACGATGTTATAAAACAAGTTTATATTAAGAAATTTAGAGATATATTGATCAATTAGTACAATTGAATATGATCCGTTGTCCATTACAGTGTTAATAAAAATATAAATATTTCGTTATGAAAAACATTAATGTTGATTGTAAACTGGAATACGTAATGGAAGATTTAACCCTTCTACTGCTATGATATACATTTCTATTATAGATATATCATTGCGTGGAAGTGAAATAATTAAAAAAGTTTATTAACAGGGATAAAATAAAGAAACGGCAACGATCCTTTTATTTTCATCATTAATGAAAAAGTTAGCGTGAACATTTGTTTGAAGTTTGGAGAGTTTCAACTGCTACATACGTCGTATTCCTATCCCAGAAACGACGTGTCTTAGAGAACTGCATACAAAGCATACGTATTTATTTTGGAAAAGGCTTTGTGGTTCACGTATCAAGCAAGACCTGTATATATATATTGTGACGTGGTGGATTTCACCCGTCTTACTGACCCATCCGACCTATTGTTCCGAATCCCGCCGCCTCCGCGTAGCTGAGTTAGCCAACGTAGGCACGCGAAGACATATCGTAGAAACAGATACGTGGTTCCCGTTTTGGAACCTGGCGCCCAACAATACCTTAGGTATTTTCGAGAGTGAAATTTTGTTAGCCCCTGGGTTGCCTGGAACGCGTAGGAATCGCGTAAAGGTGTGCGCCGGTCGGTCTTGCATTTTCCGGTGAGATCGATCGCGTAAAAATACGTCACAATATATATACAGGGTGCTTCGTAATTGCCATATATGGTAGGTCAACACTGGTTCAGGGTGGCTCTCTGAGTAAGAATCCGTAATTCGTTTGGTCCTACGTTCAGTAGTTTTTTTACAAATTGAGTTTTACTTCGGCCAATCAGAGGACAGCTTTGAGCGAGATGTCGCGACGCCTTCAACAATGGAAGACTTTACAAGACTTCACTATAATCGGCTGTGTTCACTTGGTACATGTGGCAACGATAAACAAATTTAAAGATGCATTTGATTCTCTGCCGCACAAAGCATTTTTTCTCGACGGCATCAATGAAGTTAAAGCCAGCCAGGGATGCCCACTAGATACTACACCAAGCAAAGCACCAGAGAATGGGATTGAAGTAAAACAAATGCTACCGACGTTCCATGAACGAAACACATAAGCTGGTCACCGGATCTTACAATACGTCAGATTAAAAAAAAATAGTCTAGGAGAGAAATGCAAAAACACGTAACGCCTTATTTTGCTCAGAGAATATTCACACCAATTTGCATTCTCTGGGCAAACTAAGGCGTTACGTGTTTTTGCATTTCTATCCAAGTCCATCTTTTCAATTTGATGTATTTTTTACGAAATTTGGAATCGACAGGTGCTCTCTAACTTTTGCACCGGAAGTTGCAAAAAGCTGCAAATTGGTGTGAATATTCTCTGAGCAAAATAAGGCGTTACCTGTTTTTGCATTTCTCTCCTAGTCTATTTTTTTCAATCTGACGTATTGTAAGATCCGGTGTCCAACTTATGTGTTTCGTCCATGGAACGTCGGTAGCATTTGTTTTACTCCAATCCCATTCTCTGGTGCTTTGCTTGGTGTAGTATCTAGTGGGCATCCCTGGCTGGCTTTAACTTCATTGATGCCGTCGAGAAAAAATGCTTTGTGCGGCAGAGAATCAAATGCATCTTTAAATTTGTTTATCGTTGCCACATGTACCAAGTGAACACAGCCGATTATAGTGAAGTCTTGTAAAGTCTTCCATTGTTGAAGGCGTCGCGACATCTCGCTCAAAGCTGTCCTCTGATTGGCCGAAGTAAAACTCAATTTGTAGAAAAACTCCTGAACGTAGGACCAAACGAATTCGGAATCGACAGGTGCTCTCTAACTTTTGCACCGGAAGTTGCAAAAAGCTGCAAATTGGTGTGAATATTCTCTGAGCAAAATAAGGCGTTACCTGTTTTTGCATTTCTCTCCTAGTCTATTTTTTTCAATCTGACGTATTGTAAGATCCGGTGTCCAACTTATGTGTTTCGTCCATGGAACGTCGGTAGCATTTGTTTTACTCCAATCCCATTCTCTGGTGCTTTGCTTGGTGTAGTATCTAGTGGGCATCCCTGGCTGGCTTTAACTTCATCGATGCCGTCGAGAAACAAATGCTTTGTGCGGCAGAGAATCAAATGGATCTTTAAATTTGTTTATCGTTCCCACATGTACCAAGTGAACTTAGCCGATTATAGTGAAGTCTTGTAAAGTCTTCCACTGTTGAAGGCGTCGCGACACCTCGCTCAAAGCTGTCCTCTGATTGGCCGAAGTAAAACTCAATTTGTAGAAAAACTCCTGAACGTAGGACCAAACGAATTACGGATTCTTACTCAGGAGGCCACCCTGAACCAGTATTGACTTACCGTGTATGGTAATTACGAAGCATCCTGTATATACGATTCATTGCCGGTGCACGAGTCAATCTAATTAATGCGAACACTGGCGCAGAACGAGGACAAAGCATTTTCGTGACATTCACAGATAATTGCATATGTTTCATTCGATAAAACCGAGTTGCCTAGGAAAGTTTCTTTAGGACTAATTCAGAGTGAGACTTCGACCGAGAAGTCATCTCGTTTAAAAAATAAAAGTATTCAACATTTCAGAGACTGATCAGTGTTTTCTCTCGTTGGCGTACCCCCACTAAAAGTAACACCAATCCTATGACGCCTCGCATTTTATAGAAGTTCACACTATTTTTCGTGTTGATCTACGTGATTAAAAAAATATATATAGATTGAGAAATAAATATCCGAATATAAATATCATATCTAATCCGAATATAATATCTCCTTAAATTTCTAAATCTTGTAATGAAATATATTCCATTAAGAATGGTGTTACATCACATATTCTGCTGCGACCGTCCCTTTCTATTAAGCTGTCCTTTTTCGCAATATCTCATCGTTGTGCCGTAGACATACAGAAACACAGAACTGAAGTAATAGGCGGGCTAATTCCTCGAGCCTAATAACATGTTGACAATGTCCAGATCCTTCTTATGCAAGACTCTTCCCCTGTGCATCGTATTCTTCAATCATTTTCCTCGAGCCCACAATCTGCACTTGTAAATTTATGTGTTTAATATTCTCAGTCCTTTAAATTCTTCTGAAATGTGAAATCCAACTTCGCTGCTGCTTTCTTCGGACGCAAACTGATAGTCGTATTATACCTTGTCTCAAAACAACACGTATACGTACTGCGAATGACCATGTTTTTCATTATTTATTCACATGTCGTCTCTACAATCAGTATATTTTTTTTAACATTACATGTCTATATATTTGTAATATCTGTAATTCTTTAATGTAACACTGTAGGGGCTCTCGTCTCATTCAATACTAAATCTTTAGTAGGAAGCACCAGCGTGAACAAACAGCAAACGTAAAACTGCTATCGCACATTGAATACCAGAAGCAATTATACTAGTTTCAGTGACCAAAGAAAATTATATTCGCAAAAAATTCCTATGCGGATTGTAAGAACATGATTAAGTCTTCGTCAGATATCTCAACTGAAATTCGATTTTACATATAGCGCTGAAATGTCAGATATGCTAGTTAGATAACAAATGTGAAAGAATGTTCTTATTTAATCCAAATCGTGGTAAAATTTAACAGTTTAGTAATATTAGTAGTGGGGTAGTGGCATCTTAAATGGAAATAAATGTACTACATTTGATGTAATAGAAGAGGCATAAGTTGGCCGGTTCTGGCTCAAGATTTCTGTAACCGAAATTTACCTACATTCTAGAACCTTCACAGGTAGATGTCCTTGTTAAGTCGGCGTCGTGAGTCCTACAATTTCCAGGAGTGTTGTAAATTGACCTACGTATGTAAAAATATAGAAACTCCGGATTTATTTGCAATAGCATGTTAGCAATGGTATATTTTCAACCAATCATCATAAGAAAATGGTTTTATCTCATCGCTTGATTCGTTCTTCGATTCTCAGTCGAACCTTCTGTCGAGAATGTGTTTTCAGTAGAATTATTGGCAGTGTTTGCTCGATCAGGATTTTCACGCAACACTACGGTTTGAGATAAATTATTGTAATCGAAAGTGATGCGATTGCGTCTTTCGGATTCAGCGCACCCACTCATGGTACCGATCTCTTCGAAACTGCTCTCTTTCTTTCATAGCCTGATATCGTTCTGCTACCTTCGATTGAAACATTTCTTAGGTTAAGTTTCGCAGATATCTTCTCAACGATTATCGTTCATGAAATGACTGTAGAGTGTGGTAGAAACTTTATTTTAAAATAAATCTTAAATAGTTAAAATATTTCCCAAATTTTAGTAACATTATCGAAAAATTCTTAAATTTACGATATCCGATTCGATGTTATTGTTTTTAACGTACGAGAGTTGTCCCAGGCCCCTGATACCCTGAGCAATTTTCGAGCTGACAAACAATGCTGCCGATACGTGGCGCTGGTAGTACTGTGCTCGGTAAGAGAGCGTCGTAGAGGAAATAATAATTATAACAATTGGGCAGAGGACTGACAGCGCCACCACCGGATTAGTTGACGCAGCGTCAATAATCAGCTCATAATGGTATAAGACAATTTCGTTTGGTGTCAGGGGCATAGTGTCAGGGGCATGTCCCAAAAGTAATTCACAGCGCGCTCTAGCGGTCGTTGTAGGCAACGTAGACAGGTGATCGAAGCGTTAGTGTATAGATTGAAGTCTGACGAACACGTTAGTATCAAATGATAGTGGGATTCAATTAGAAGGAAAATGCTGAAAATTCGAGAAAATAAGGAGAACAATCCGTCAGGTCGGATTGCAGCAATAGAGAGAAACGTGCGTATATTCGCGTCAAAACAGTGCGCGGTAAAAAAGTGCCTGAAACTCATGCCGTGTTGAAAGAAGCGTGTGGAAGGTTTACTGTGAATCGTATCACAGTACAGAGGTGGGACACGAAGTTTCGGTAAGGTCGAACAAGCATCGAAGACGATCCACCGGCTCATTCCCCATTGTCTGTGAAGAGGTTTCTAGCCAAGTACAACATCCTAGTGTTAGAACATCCACCTTATTCGCCAGATCTTGCGCCGTGCGACCTCTATCAGTTTCCTGAGGTGCAATCTGCATTAAAAGGAACAAGATTTGGGTCCGTTGAAGTTGTGAAAGAGAAAGCGGCACGCGTTCTGAAGGAGTTGACAAAAAAAAGACTTCCAGCATTGTTTCCAAGAATGGAAGATTTGCATGGAGCGTTGTAGGGATAGAAGAGGGGTGTATATTGAAGTTAATAAAAAATACATATGTACGAAATCAAAATGTTTTACAGCATCAATCTCGTTATTTAATAACCACACTTCGTATATAAAACTAAACAGTTATATTTGAAAAAATGTATAATTATTGAAGCTTATTATAACTCCTCTATCGTGGATGAATAGGTTGTGAACTCCAACTTAATTCTTAAGAGAATAAAAAAGATGTGATCTATAAGTTATGCAAGAGTTATAGTGTCAGTTTGAAAAATGAAGAGGCTGAGTAAAGAGCGTGTTGACGAGGTTCTGGTGTAGGGTTTCGAAGAGATGGACGATTGGGAAATCAGAATTTATGAAAGATTAATAACAGTTATATTAGGAGAAACTTTTCAAACTGTAGATGATGAGGGAATTTCAGGGAGTGACGTGCAGAGGTGGTTTTTTATGAATAATTTTGGACAAATGGTGCTATGTCTACATCAGGTACTATTTCACCTTTGTAGGGAGGTAAGAGTTTCTAATTATTAATTCAGTTAAAACAAATGTAAAAACATTACTTCAATATATTCACAGGGTATGATGCCTCAGGTAGAGGCTGAGAGTTGGTAAAATGTAAAATCTATATATAAATTAAACAATATGAACAATAAATATTTCGGTTTTTTTATTTTAAGATATTATAAATTTGACTTATTGATTCAAGTATTATACAAATCGTTGAAAAACAAATTTAGCACTTTGATAAACACTTTGAAGAATAAGGATTGTCTGCGGGGATTAAATGACGCGTGCGAAACTTTTGCGCTTGATGGGCGTTATCGCTGGGCGATCGAGACTCTATACTGCGGATGAAGTAGTAGGTTTTTTTCAAGAGACGACGTCAGCAATTACGCTGCTGTACGTCGCAAAGACAAGTCGCATTGCTACGACAAAAATATATTTTATATTCCGTTTAGAATCGATTCTTCTATTTCTATCTTAGCATTGGCCCTTCGAGACGGATTCAAGGACGCAAACTATTTGTGGTAGTAATACAGTCTGCGAAGAGTGAGCGAAAAACATCGTGAGCAAAGCGGCCCTGGCGAGAAACATAGCGGAAATCGTGAGCCTTGGCAAGCAGCGCGGAAATGTGAAAGCGAAGATGACTAGACTCAAGACAAAGATCGAACAAGCACACGAAGCCGAAGTAAGTCGAGAGGCAACGGAAGTGTATCTTGCAAGGTTAGACGAAATACGAAGCGAATTCGAATAAAATATAGTTCGCTATCGTCGTCTCCGGCCAACGAGAGGAAACAGGATCGAAATTTGCTGACCACGCGGAGGGAGTTCGAAGAAAGGTATTTCGAGTTAAAAATCAAGCTACAACAATGGTTGAGCAGATTGTCGGCAGTTAAGAGTTTAAGAGTTCCGTGCTATGGTTGTCGGGTCCACAGTGGTTGGTAGAGGGAGCTACGGTTGATTCGAACAATTTACAAGCAAATAAGTCACCGGACGAAACATTTAAGAAGATTTTGTTAGAAGAGCGAAAGAGATTGCAAGTATGCGCATTCATCAGTGAAACCAATGCCGATTCATGGATCGACGAGGACGCCCGCAAAGATTGTACAAGGACAACGCTATCAATTTCGTTGGTGCAAATAATGAGTTAATGGAGATTCTTCGATTCGCTAAAATGCAAGGCAAAGGAAACATAGCGAAGATATTAGCCACCGAGGGAATAGAATGGAATTCCTTCCACCCCGTTCGCCTCACATGAGCGGACTTTGGGAAGCAGGAGTGAAGTCCTACAAGCATAATTTAAAACGCGTAATGGGAAACGTGCTGTTCATCTTTGAAGAAATGTCCACAGTCATGATCCAAATAGAAGCTTGTCTTAACTCTAGGCCCGTGACTGTAATTTCGTCGGATCTTTCCAATTTACAGCCTCTGACACTCGTCAACTTTCTGGTGGGAGGACTGCTCATGAGTCTTCCGGACACTGACATAACGGATATCCGACTAGACTGTTTGAATTGTTGGCAGTTGACACAACGAACGCTTCAAAAATTCTGGAACCGGTGGACGGCCGAGTATCTGCCTACGTTGCAAGGTCCAACAAAATGAAAGAGGGAGCAAAAAACCTCAAGATTGACGCCTTAGTTCTATTTCTAGATGAAAATCTTCCGCCTCTGAAGTGGAAGCTGGGTCGCGTATTAGATTTGCATCTGGACAACGATGGCCTAGTCTGCGTAGTTACGGTCCGGACCAACAATAGTATAGTATTAAGCACTCAATAACAAAATTATACAAGTTACCTGTATCTGAAAGAAACGATGAAGAAATTACCGATGTTAATTTGGTAGGTGGTATGTCTGCAGGGATTAAATGACGCGTGCAAAAGTTTCGCGCTTGGAGGACGCTAGCGCTGCGCGATCGAAGCGCTATACTGTGGACGAAGTAGTAGGTTTTTTTTTCAAGAGACGACGCCAGCAATCACGCTGATGTACGTCGCAAAGATAACTAACATTTTTCATATCTGCATTGTTACGACAAAAAATATATTTCATATTCTGTTTAGAATTAATTTTTCTATTTTCATCCTAACATGGGTAGTGAAATAAAATCATTAATTTAAAGTCCACTGTCGGACCAGGTGAAACTATAATCTAAACGCTCGACCAAATTGTTTACTAACTCGTGTATTGCTAGTGTTACTAACTCTGTGCAGAGGTGATTGAATATACAATGTGAACCAAGAACATCAGCTACTGCACTAGGCCTCATATTCGAAATTTTTCCGCTTTCAAAGGCCGTTACAATCTCATTGAGAAAGCTATTAAGAGTTCGCATTGCTCTAACGTAACAATCATCTGCAAGCGTTAGAGCAGAACATATACACGATTCAAGCTTTAAAAGTCTTTCGAAGCATTGTCTTTTGAAAACCATAGTGTCTTCCCCGATGTTATTTTTATCATGCAGGGAACACATAATTCGCACAGTATAATGTTGTAACTTGCGAAGGGAACTTTGAACTATTCGTTATTATTTTTCAGTTCAGTAGTATTAGTTGTAAAGTTGTAAAGGTAGAATTGTGACGAAATTCTCCTTACAACAAATAACTTGTAGTGTCGGTTGATATCCGTTATGAATATTTAGTCATACGACTGTGCGCTTTTGATTATCCAAGTTGTAAACCGTTCGCATCATCAGCAATCGTGGTGATGATGATAGAATTGATAGTGAATAGGTAAGGCATCCATACTCATTTAAGTCATAAACGATAAGCTATCTTTTCCGGTGTTAAAGTGCGCTTTTTTGCCGTTTGCGGACATTCTTACCTTAATCCTCATTTTTTCGCTTGCTATTTTCTTCATCAGATGTTTCAGCTGGTAGTAAGATATTGAAGGCTAGACGATCAGGTGTATCCATAACTTCGGACGACTTTAAACCACCAGCACGGTAGACGAGGCACATTTTCGTGCAGATTTAACTTTTCCTGACGATTCAGAGCAGCGTGTGAAGCTGAAGTAATTTCAGTACAAATTTGAGAGTTACTCATTCTAAGAGTGATATTTGAGGTGTAACTAACAATAAGATTATCAAGTATTGACAGAAGATGTTAGGAAACAGCACTTCTTATAGCATTACAATATCCCCATCCCATTCCAAAGGTCCAGTCAAAATAGTTTAGCAGTGCCTTTGAATTGTTGGCTGACGATAATCATAGTGTTAATTTTTAGGTAAAGTTCATGTTTCTCTCACTAGTTATATTCCTTTGAAGTTTCATGACACACTTATTATAAAATCAACCTCGAGGTTAAAGGGTGATGCCCATTTGTGCATAAACCCAATTGGACATAAATGCGAATTTCTTCCTCCTGAGCGATATTCCACCAGTAATTCAACGATATTATGTTATCTTCATTTGACAAAACCTTTTCAAACATTTAATGCTGTCTCAGTTAGACTCGCTCGCTTCGCTCGCTCGCCGACGGTATACTTATCCACTAACCTACCCAGTCTCCGAAATTCGAACATTCCACTCTATCCTAACCTTACCTAACCAAATCTAGCGTAAACTAATGTTAAACCATATAAAATATACTATAATAAGACATCGTTCGTACATAATTCTATTCCATCTATTTAAAAGTGTATTTGGAGTAAAAAGTCATTTGTGTCACAATTGGTCTGTGCGGCAGTGGGTCTTTTCCGAGGTTAAAAAGCCTTATTTCGGTCAAATGTTCTAGAAGCTTCGTAGGTGAGAGGTAAAGGGTGTTCTCGGTGAATTTCATTGTTAACTGCACATGTTAACCGACATCGACATTTACAATTCCGAATTAAAGGATCCTATGCAAAGACACGGTATGACCCTGTACTCGACACCCAATAACTTGACGGCATCGATCTACGACCGCTTTAATCGTACTCTTAAAAGTAAAATGTGTAAAATAGCCTTTTCCCCTCGCTCGGGACGCCATTTATGTTACAAGTCGGAGCAGTACCGTATAAGAGCGTCTCTCTCACTCCTAGCGTCGGTTTCCTATATGACCCTCTCACTCGTTGTTAGTGGTGGCTCTCCGAGTTTCTCTAGCGCGTATAGGAGCGCCTCCCTCACGAGCTCGCTCCCTGCCTATAAGAGCATCTTGCTTCCATTCATAGCCTGTATCGATGCTAGCAGAACACTATGCCGGACCTCAACACTTGTTTGATAGATATAAAAATGCAAGTCGCAGGTATAATAAATAATACTAGTCCTAATTAGGTTTGCTTCATTTAACTCTAATCATCAATCAGTTTCTATTTACATTGTATTTAAGTTTAATTAGACTATTATTCGTTATGACAAGCGAATTATTTAAAAAAAATATAGTTAAACTTTTTTTTAAAGAATTTATAACATTTTTCGATCGAAAAAAAGTCCCATAGAACAGTAGCATTACTTCATAGTTTACATAGAACAACTTATAGGAAAACTTGAAGGTCCTATATGCAACGTTCTTAATAAGTTGTTATCGGTAGGAAGCGAGCGCGTGACGAAGGCGCTCCTATACGCGCTAGAGAAACTCAGAGAGCCACCACTACCAACGAGTAAGAGGGTCGTATAGGAAACCGATGCTAGGAGTGAGAGAGACGCTCTTATACGGTACTGCTCCGACTTGCGACATAAAAGGCGTCCCGAGCGAGGGGAAAAAGCTACCCCCACAATGCTTCGTCCTGGCTTGCTTCTAGGCTGCTGACCGCCCCTACTATCGCTTCGCCACTGTTCCCCTAACTTCCTCTGAGACACCGCTAATGCCGCTCCGTGTACAAGAAACGATTCGTTGCCATTGAAAGCGAAACAAATTTATGAATTCAGATACGACACATTTATGAAATGGAAACAAAACCACAAAACAAAATTGACCTCTGAAACAATGTTACTAGCGTATTTCAATGAACCAAGCAAAAATATAAACAATTAACACTATGGTCTATTTACTCTATGCTAAAAACAACCTTGAAAATTAAAGAACAAATCGACATCGATAAATACATTCCATTGAAAGCATTCATGAAAAACCAGCCATCTGGATTCACAACTAAAAAGTCGAATGTGCTTTCATTAGAAAAAGTCGGACAATTTTTGAAGAAGGCTCCAAATAACCAATATTTGGCCACGAAAGTAATTTCTATAATGGATACTATTTATAATATTGATTTGCAATTTTTTCATATAATTAAATATAACATCTTTATTATAGGCTGCTCTCATTTTCGTTATCACTGGGGCTTGTCGCAGTAATTAATTGGTTAACATAAAAATCGAAGACATTACTAAATAAGGAAACTTGCTGATCATTAATCTTCCAGATACCAAAAAAACAAACCACGCATCTTCGTAATCACTAATCACAGAAGAATTCATGGAAATAATACAAAACTATATAAACTTATATTCAAAAAATACAACAAATAATAGATTCTTCTTAAACTTCCAAAAAGGAAAATCACTTCTCAAATCATTGGGATACATAAGTTATCAAACATGCCAAAGCAAATTACGATTTATCTAATGTTACATAACCCAGAAACCTACACAGGGAATGCCTTTTACAGAACCTCTGCAACATCGCTTGCTGATAGTGGAGCAACCATAATGTTGCAGAAGGTTATATCGAGGAATCCATAAAAAACTAATCGAAAATTGGTAGCATAATATCGTCGTCAATAAATTATTCCTCAACCGGACCTTCTGAGTATAATACCGATGCTCCACCGCTGAAACGTCCAAAAAGTGTTTAATGGTTATCTTATTATTTTTAACTTGAATATATATAATTTTGATTTACAATATAACAGAAAACGGAATCTACCTCAGTAATATATAAAAAGAAAATTATATAATAACATACATCGCCATCACGCCTTTTCCTAGTTTAGTGTATGCGATATCTTCTATTTTATTCTGTGAATCATTTACTGTGTGTCGTATCGTATTATCGTTGCCGAAAATTATTTTAGTGTGACACTCATATCGTTGGCGGAAAATGTGAGCCTTTTGCGTATCGCGAGCGTCCCTCTGACGTGGCGCGTTCTAACCGCCCCCCCCCCCCCCCCCC
>NW_014332924.1:53956-56292 GCF_000341935.2 Cephus cinctus | reverse complement strand
AAGCGACCTTGCTTGTTGACGTTCCTCGACGCAGAGCTTTCTGTCGGTTTGCGAGATTATACTACCCGTTCTGAGAACGCCGTACCATTGCAACGATCATTAAATACTCATTATAACATTGTATGTTCTGAATCGTGATATTTCTATGTGCCATATCTTGTTCCAATTTATTGTGATCTTTTCTATTCATTGTGCTAAATTTTCTGTATTCGCGTCTTGCCAGTGTATAAATCGCGAATTCCAGCTTGTGTCAAAGAAAATGCGCTTATTATCATTTCCTCGGGTTCACGTCAATTTATAAATTCGTTCAAGTAAATCTTTTTTATTAACGTTGTCGATCGCGGTTATATTTTCGCGCGTGCGAGAATTGGAACCACGCAATCGTTCCGCTGCCGTTCCTCTGCGTTCCTTGCGTTCCGATTTTTGTTAGTATTGCTATTTTGTTATTTTATTTCGAACTAATTTGTTAGTTTGCTCCGAGTAAGTAGATTATTCCAACTCTATTAGTTTCCGTGGATATCATTTCCCATAAGTATCGAGCCTGCGGCTTACTACAGTGCGCGCTCACACGTAGCGCTGTCGCTGCCGTGTTTTCCCGATAAATAGAATGCGTCTATAGTTTTCTATATTATATTTTGTGATTTTTATTTCTATTGCATTGTATAGCTTCCGATTTTGGATACCGATTATTGTGAATTAATTTTAAGACTTTTGTTACCTATGCTTGGTTTTCGCTTGCGCCTTATTCCTGCCTGATCTAATACTTGTGTCACTTTGCTATTGAGTGTATTGATTGTTTGGAATGTTCTTGTGCTTAATACAGCTCCTTTGGCAGACGCTTTGGCGTTTTTGTTATTGTTCGCACGGCTTCTTTAACAAGCTGGATACCATTAAGAATGCCTATATGCAATCAAGATTATATTTTCTTTAACAATTTGTATATATCTTTATGCATTTCTTCAAAATATGGATTTATTAATTAAATTTATATGCCATTAAACATTTTCGACAACGCAATATATTTTTCATAGCACGTCTGTCGAAAGTTCGATTTTCAACGTCTCCGAACAGTCGCAAAATTAGCCGATTCCCAAGTTCAGCTCAGCTCAAATAGGTTTAGCTTGGCTCGGCTTTGTTCGACCTGCTTCGGCTCACTTTCAATACTAGTGTTGAAATTTTTTGCTCTGTTCGGCTGGGTTCGGCTCATTTTCGAAACAAGTGTTGAAAGTGATTAGTCTACTAAAGTGTCGAAAGTGAACGAGAGATATTTTCCTTTCTCTTTATCAAATAATTTTCTTTTTCTAGAGCATTTTCGCGGTTGGTACTACCTGGTACGATTGTCGCCCTGTTAATTCGTTGACAATTGTCGTGGCTTATGTGTGCCGAGAAGCCCATTTTGTTTATATTGAAAATTGTCACAGTTGCGATGTAAACAGAAATAATGGCAATGAATTGTGAAAATAGACAATCTATAGACGAAAATGCAAATGTCCTCAGCACTCCCCCGGAAATTGTGGATTCTGCAAAGAAGGTGCAATTAAACTTATTGTCCAAAAAATCTAAAGGACGATACAAAGCTGCGTTTGTATTTTTCAACCAATGGCAACAGTTAAACAATGCACATTCTTTTTCCGAGAATGTCCTATTGGCTTTTTTGGTGAGATGTCGGAGAATTATAAATCGTCGACTTTGTGGAGCCATTATTCGATGTTACGCACAATGATCAAGAATTAGCGCAACGTCAATATTGCAAGCTATTTCAAATTGATGGCTTTTCTAAAAAACAGTCAACAGGATTTCGAAGTAAGAAATCCTTAGTCTTCTCTTCAGAGGACCTGAGAAATTTCTTCGAAAAAGTTCCAAATGATCAAAATCTCGCAGCAAAGTTAAAAATATGCACAAATTCATATAAAATTCCAAAAAACAAAACAATAAAAGTTAACAAAAACATAAAATGTCCAATACAAGTAAATTACACAAACAACAACGATTAGTATTGTGGCGTTATTTTTCGAATCACGGTCCCAAGGCGGCTCCGGTTACCGATACAGATAACGTTCTCGATTTCTGGTTCTCTTCGGGTCGCCACCCTGCTCAGAAGCTACGCTTTCGGGTTGATTCGTATAGTTATGTCAAGGCTCTCGTAAGATTTCGTTATTGTTTAGTTGAGGTCGAGGTGCTCGAATCTGCCGTGGGGAGATAGTCTCGACGTACCCAGTTGCCCGACAGAGGAGAGTACCCGACGGAGACATCTCCACGGACCGGAAAGAGCCCGGGTGAGATACCGGCGCCCCGCTGGAGATGGGCAAAGGGCTGTAGAGCGGGCGGAGGAAGTT
>NW_014332924.1:53610-53835 GCF_000341935.2 Cephus cinctus | reverse complement strand
TCTGTTGATAGTTTTTCTTGCCGTGTTTCGCTACGGTATAGCAAGTTCTCGCTTCGTACAGTTCCCGCGTTGTTCTCGCGATATCCAGGCAATTCTATGAATTACTGTTAGTGTTCCGGAGGTGTAGGGCTGTGCCTTAGTGCAGTGCTCCCCAGAGTGTCCTTTGGATACAGTTCTCGGCCTCCACGGATTAGCTGCAACAGCTCCGGTGAGGACTCCCAATTT
>NW_014332924.1:40992-53453 GCF_000341935.2 Cephus cinctus | reverse complement strand
TCAAACCTAGCAGCCTGAGCGGCCGTGCATTTCCGTAACCGTCCGCTCCCGTTCGTGTATCCAGTTGCGTTTGCTGATTTTACGCGACCCCAAAGATCAGCACCTACGGTTGCGTTTCTCGATTTTACGTGTCCCCGAAAATCGACAGGATCCGTTAAGCTATGCTTCGTCTGATAGGTTCCGTCAGAGCTTTCACTCTTGGTGGAGTTGAGCCTGTTCCACCCCAACTCCCAGTTTATACCGGTTCGTCAGTTCCCGGTAAAAAAAGAATTGGCTGGCGCCCGTCTGGCTTGCGGATGCACGAACGACGGGTCGACGGCCGAAGGTAACGTAGGTTGGTTCTCGAAGATAGTTCGTTCTCGTATGTTTTACTATCGGTGTCGGGTCAAGGAGAAGAATTACGTTACAGTATATATTTCATTAAAAAAGGGCTCTATTTTCAAATCATTGCAATATTTGGGATTTACGAACTAATCAATGCAATATTTGGGAATGACGAACTAGTCAATCTCGAAAAAAAACAATGTCACGCACGCTGGTCCAGTGATTATTGTGAAAATTCCGGACACAAAAACCCACCAACCAAAGTCGTTCACGATTGAAGGGGATTTAGCCGACATTGTAAGAAAATATGAAATTCTGAGACCAAAAACTGCAAAAACAGAGATACTTCATGAACTGTCAAAATAGTAAGTGTACGAATCAAGTTATTGACACGAACAAATTTGCCAAAACACCTAACCAAATTGCGACCTTCTTGGAGCTGGATGAAGCTCATCGATATACAGGCCATAGCTTTCGTCGGTCGTCTACTACAATACTGGCTAACAGTGAAGCAGACATGACAACGCTGAAGCGACACGGAATGTGGAAATCCAATAAAGTCGTTAAAGGTGACTCGTGGATCATGCTTTCAAAATCTCTGTGACTCTACTAAATTCGCTTTACTTTTCAGGATACATAGAAGAATCCATAAACAACAAAAGGAGAATCGGCAATATGATTTCCAATGCAATAAATTTTGAACCCTCAACTTCTACAACTCCATCCAATCCAGAAGGACGAAGAAACTCCAAGAAACGAAAAACTATATTGGTCACTTCAAACGTCATGCCAGAAGATGGGACTCCAACTACAGTCACAAGCGACATAAGTAGGTATGTACGGACCACTCTGGGAAGCTGCCATCCCCCACGACTATCCCCCATGAGTCATGGAGCGCACCGCGCTTTGACCCTCTCCCCACGCAGCACTACGGCGTCACACCCTCGCCCATATGGCCGGCTTTCCCCACCCACTCACTTATATGGTGACCAGTGGGCTGACACTGGGATACTCCCCTCCACTTCTTAATTGCCGGACTCGCGGGTATGCTTTTGTGCTAATTGTAGAAAATAAGTGAGGTATTTTGGGTATACTGATGTATAGGTTGGCTGCACTACATCTGTCGCCATTTTAATGGGTGCGGTCATTGTTTAAACGGTTAAAACGTATTGCGAAGTATATCCAGGATATGTGAGTTAGTGCGAGTTTTGGTTTATCAATTATTGGCTTCTTGGTGAGAAAGTGCAGTTAAGTAAACAATATTATTTTATCATATCTTTATCTATATTTCATCGTATCTTCATTTCAGCAAAGTCTGGTGCTAGTCTGGTTGCTACCTGTAGCAATGACGAAATATTCGAAGTGTGTTGTTGAACACTGCGGACATCGTCAGCAGCGGAACAAGAATTGCATTTATGCAAAGTTTCCAAAAGAGGTATGTTTCAGTATGCAATATTGTTTTATAGTAGCTGTTCAGCTGGTATTACTGCGTAGTTAAAACTTTGTTTTGCAGATGTCGAAAGTAGCTAAAGGCTGTCGGAGAAAGTGATCTCGTCTATCTACCGCCTGACAAGCTTTACAACATTCGGTATGTCTGTGGATGTCATTTCACCGATGACCAATTTTGCAACTCGACTCGAAAACGTTTGAAGAAGACCGCAGTTCCATCATTGTTCGATAGCAGAACAACATCTCTTAAAGACGATCTGGTGCGCCAATATCCATTGACACCAGATTATAATACTGAAAGAATTGCAACTATCGTAGCAAATGAGTCGACAACGAACAGAAATGAGGATACCACAGGTACATTTTGAGACGAGTAGGAAGTGTTCGATGTATTTTTTATTAATAAATTTTTTTACAGACAATGCTATGGACACTATGGATGACCATGAAATTCAATTTACGACTCTGGACAATGAAAATTCCATTTTACTGCCAAAAGTGGACGATGGTCTTAATAAAGAAAGAAGCAATTACACAAATCTTGTGTGTGCAGTGGGATGTAAGTATATTTGGTATAAGTTCGTGTTGTATATGTAAATACTAACATACGCAAATTTTTTAATTTTTTTATTGATGGTATTCAGGTTCGACAAGTATGCCATTATTTAGCGACGAAACAACAGTGGTGCACGAAGTGGCGGAGGAAATGCCAATGAGTAGCGGATCGATAGTCAATGACTTGCCTTTGTCCGAAGTGACTGAAGAAGTAGCGAACAGGGGTGATGCAAAACGATATCGACCATCAGGTATGTGTTGATTTCCCGATTGATAAGGATATGTTTGTTTGTTTACACTCTATTTTCATAGTTGCTACCACGAGGATCAGCTGCAAAAAAGAATAGAGAACATCGTACGTATCGCTTTTTTTTGGGTACTTTTAGTGAGTGGATATCAAACATCCCTAATATTTTGCTAGGGGTGAATCCTCCGCGTACCGTATAGCTGTTGGAACCCTGCTACCCTCATTTTGGTCGATTTAGCAAACGATGCGCAAATACGCCAGGCGTGGGGGTACCATTCTCTTGGCCGCGTAAACTGCTACATGCATCTCTTATTTGCAACTATACAAAAAATTATGGGCATGGTGGGAAAAAAGCCGGTACTCCTTGAGCCATTCTCGCAGCATCTTGTGAGTGCCTTGGTGAGAATCAACAGAAGCAACATAAAAAAAAAGGAGAAAGTGATAGCAAGAGTGTACGGTGATAATTTAAAAAAAGTCGTATGTATAACAGCGTTAAGATCGTACCCGTTTTTACCTAATTTAAAAGCATTTATTTTATATTCGACAACTTTTATCTTTATCTCTAGACGACTAGCCAGTCTGTCTAACAAATCCGCGATACAGCATTTTGCAAGATATAAAAAAATGGTACGTATAACAGCGTTAAGCTTATAACACGTTTTTATTTTAAAAATGTATTGTACATTTCTCACCTTTCACCCTTATTTCTAGAAGCTGCACAGCAGGACGACCAGCGCGGTAGCATCACCACCATCAGTAACCGTCAACCTAACGCCGGTTATTGCTGCTACTGGAGCAATAAGCTGTAACAATGTTAATGTTAATGTAATAATGTTAAGACTTAACGGGTTTGTATTTGCTTTAACCAAATTTATTTAAAAAACTGAAATTTTACAAATTACGGCACCAGGGAGACCCAATACACCGCCCTTGGGGGTCGAGGGGCCATTTGAGGGGCCCCTACTCAATGGTATTCGCCCACCATTGAACGAGTTTTTCGCCCCCCTTTACGGTGGGCAATGCTTTTACGGATGCCTATATGTCCGCGGCCATGTGAAATTATGCTACTGTTGCATGTGCATTCAGGCGCCCGAAATCAGGGCAGAGCATACCCCGGTAGTGCTGCATTATTTATTGCTGGATGTCACCATACCGATAGCCAGCGGGGTGTGCGTCCGATGCGAGCGGAGCGTCCTGCATGCGTATGACCCCTTAGACTGTATAGCTTGTATCAACTGTTACGTGGGCCACAGGGCCGTGGTTATCGCCCAGGGCGGTTATGAGGTGTTGCCCGTGCGCTTGTAATTACATAATTCTTTATATACTACACCTATTATAACCACTAGCATCTATTAATACTTAGTGTCATACATTGTGACCACGTCCGGGATTTATTAGTCCTCGAACGGGTCCAATACGGTATTCTGTAAATCGGCGGGCGGGCGAAATACAGGGGAACACGGGTTCAATAAAATAAAACAATATAATTGGTGCAAGGAAAAAGAATACAAAACAAAAGAAAAGTGAAAAATACAATATTTGAAAGAAAAGAAAAATAAAATAAATAACGCAACAAAAGAAATACCGAAAATAAAATGCAGTCTACAGGGGGGCGGCGGGGCTCACGCGGGAGCACGCTACTGACGGCTGTCAGTTGGGAACTAGGGCAGGGGGATTGGGAGGTGAGGGGAAACTTGCTGTCGATCAGCCGGTCTTCACAACAATCGGTGGGCGCCAGGTACAAAGCGGTGTAGCACCGATCCGGGACCTTCGAAGGTCCTCGGATGTTTACAGTCGGTCTTCCACATAATAACGGGCGCGGCTAGCTAGGGGGAGAGGCAGAAGGGGTCTCAGGGGGAAGGTTCCCGATCGCAACGGCTTCTTAGATATTACCTCGATATTCCGATCTGTCCAATAAGGGTTAAGAAACGCTGAGGGAAGTAGGAGGGAATGCGGACTCTTACGAGTAAACGCACGCAACACAAAACAATCGCAAAACACACACTACTCGACCTCGCGGCGTGACAAGGAAAAGACAAAGAATTGTCGGTCCACGTGGGGACGGCTCGCAAAAGACAATGGCTAATTATTTTACAATATAGAAAGGGCTAGAGAAAAGAAGGGGGGATGGAACAGGGAATCACTCAAACTTAAATCTACTCACTCTATATTCTTCTCGTTCTCTCCTGGTCTTTCTCGCACACTTTCTCACGCTCTCACTTTTTATATTTCTCACTCTATAAATCCACTCACTCTATTCTTCTTGCTCTCTCCTTGTCTCTTTCTCGCACACTTTCTCACGCTCTCACGTGTTATATTCCACACTCTATCTCTCTACTTTCTCGCGGTCTGGCTCGAAGTCAAGTCTTCGTGACGCGGGACCCCGTTGCTTCTCTTGGGCTGCTCCACGGCCTCGCTGGTTGGCTGGCGGCTGGAGTTCGGAGAGACTACGCGCTTCGGCATTGGTCGGCGGGTCTGGCATGGCAGGGCATTGGCGGTGTGACGGGCGCTCGAACATGGTTGGCCGGTTCGTGGTCCTCGCTGCTGGCCGGGCAATATGGCGGCGCACTGGACCTGTCAGTCGCCTCGTTGCATCCGAGCGGTCGGGGGACGAAGACCCCGCCGCTGGCTGCACGGGCTTAGTGGCTACCCGTGCAGCGGGACTGCACCGGGGACATATGGCAGCGGTGGTGGCTGGCGGTCGTGCTGAGTCCATCGGTCGGTTTCTTTCTTCCTGCCCATGCTATTCCCGCGTCCCGTTGCCTAGGCGACGCAGCCTCCCTCAGGCGGTCCACGGCGATCGGGCTATGCTGGCTGTCGGTCCTCGCTGTTCCCTCGCTGCTTCCAGCCAGTCTGTCTATGGGGGTGGGGGTGAAGAAGGGGGTTGGGAGGGGGATGGATGGGATCTTATCGCTAACTTAACCTATGCTTACTCTAGTTATTTCCTCGTGGTCACGGAGGTGAGTGTGCCCTCGAGCCAGGTGGGTGGGAGGGAGCGTGTAACGGGACTTCACGTTACAACATATATATTTACCGCTATTTTTTGCTTATTTACTAAATAATTGCTTACATATACAGGGTGTCCCAGAACTACTTTTGGACCAGGAAGTGGGCGATGGCTGGAGGTGCCTTGAGTTTACCCTGCCAAACCGTTCGCCAAAATTCGCAATAGTTTTTAAATGAGAAGCATTCAAGTGGGACCAATCAGAACGAAGGATTTCCGCGGGTCATAGCAGCGCGGTGGGAAGTACTCTCACGGATGCCAAAGATAGCTGCTTTGTAATAGCTTCCCACAAATTCCGCGTTTAGCAATTGTTTCACAGGCCGAGTTGCACGTGTAGCTGCTGCAAGAAAATGGAAGAAAAGCGAGATCAGGATAATCTACGTAAGACGTCACAGAGATATCTGTGTAAGTCAAATGGCATTATCATAGAACATTGCAGTTTTCAATTAAGTAGTGCTTGACTGTTCAATTGAGAACTTCTCTTCTCAGCGAGTGACATCCAATAGGTATGTCTTCGGGTGACGTCATCCTGCCCAAAGCCACCGAGAAATAAAAGCGAGGGAAGAAAACTCAGAGTTCGTAGGTGCCTACGTTTCTCTTGACACCTCGTTTTGATTGGTCAACTGTGACCTGCTTCCATTTAAAAACTATGACCTTCCGGACAAAAAGAAGGTCATTTTCGTGATCAGCGAAGCCTCCCGAACACCGCCATACCCACCGTGTCAGGTAATTTTGGAACACCCTGTATATACACATATTATTACTATATATTTTTTTTAAATATACACTATGTCTATTATTAATAATACTTTTAATTTTACTGCTACATTACATCACTATCTCTATTATTACTTTTTGTTCATTTTAATTTTTTATATCGCTTTGTCTTATCAATAATTATTACTGTTACTACACTTTAAAATGATACTGTAATACATAAAAAATAAAAGGGAAACATTAACTTGTGTATCCTGATTTACACCGTGAATATTGTACCCTACTACCACCACCGCCACCATAGATCTTATTATCCTGCGCATACGGGTGATCCGCCAAACGCTTCTTTTGTACAAAAGCTTCGTAGTGTTCTCGGGCGATTCTATCGTTTTTCCGCAAATCAGCACTTAACACATTCTGGAAAGTATGCATCCCGAAGCCGGAGGAGAGGTAGTGTAGAAACATTATGCAGAACTGGCCGCACATCGTCGGCGTCTCGCTCTGAAGGTGTTGAGTCTTCCATCAGAAGGATCGACAGTTCCGTCGGAGTCTCGATGCGTGGTGATGATTCAGCAATGGTAATCCGTAGCCGTCAAAGTAGTAGCCGTCTCCGTCGGCGTCCATGTACATGGCAACCCAATGCGCCCCTGGTTTCGTATGATCGTCCGTGTTGGCGACAATGGCAGCGGGTTTCGACCAGTTTCGGGTATTCTATGAGATGCGTAGACACCCGTCGTGTGCTCCGATATACTGCGAAGGCCAAGGTAATGGTCTAGCGTGTTCATATATACGGTCCGTTATTCCGAAGCCAGAATTCAAGGCGTAAGGCGTTGTTCAGAGCGCAGGTAAACGACCCCCGTGATTCCTTACAGGCGTGAGCGATGCACTCGTAATAGTCACGATTCGACGGAAAATCCTCGTATGAGTGGTGAGTTATTTAACTCCCACGCCATAATGGTCTGCAGAAAAAGCACACTCTCCGGATCTTGCGTGTATCTGTTCCGCGAAATACCGGCTATATTTCGGAAATTGGCGTATAACTGCTTGTCCGCTGTACCGCCAACGAACTATTGTAGGCCGTCATGTCATCGTGTTGTTCTCGCTTCTGATCGCCGATGGTAATTCGTTGAAATCACAGGGCAGTGAAACGATCCAGTGACCTATGTATTTTCTTTTTACAGCCACGACGCCAATTTCTTTTGAAGCCAGACGCCCCTCAGAGTCTTTGAAGTACTCGATCTCGATGACAAAATCCATCGTTGTGGTACTAATTCGAAGGCGTCCAACGAAGAACTAACGGCAATGCTAACGATCACCCACGATACCGAGTGCACAAAATTGCTGACCAATGTAATTTCTTCGATTGTTTATCCGCCGTAATCTACGACGATCTGACGCGAGGCGTCGATCTCCAGAACGTTATCGTGTTCTGCGTATACGATACAATTCACGGTGGCGGCCAACGGTCCGTCGAAGCGTACCTCGATCCGTACACTACTGTGCTTGATCAGGTTCTAGTGGGTGTTGCTATTTGCCGAGAGATCGGGTATGAGATCGAAAGCGAACAGGCAGTAGTCGTCTGAGTAAGTGCTCCTAGATATCAAATTACCCTCGTTGAGGAAGTGGATTACCGTGTCACTGAAGAAGGTATGATACGCGTCCACGTAAATACCGGATTTGCCGAAATCAGTCTGCAGTGCTTTCGAGGTTACTTGAACACCGTCGACGTACAGCGATAAGAAATTAATACAATGGTTTTTAAAATTGAAGGAGTTGAGCTGATCGTTGCCGTTGAAGGCCTTATTATCGACGAAATCTATTATAATCCGCTTAGGTAATTGCCTGAGAATCACGTTATCCATCGTGCCACCGTGCAAACCGACATGCATCGACAGTGCTTTGACCTCCACACGCGTAAGCGGATACTTTGCCGTTGTCTTAGACAGCATTTTAGAATGCACTAGTAGAATACCGGGGCCTATGTTGGCGCGTCCAACGAAGAGCGTGGTCTCCGTTATATGTAAATAACACTCGCTCTTGGGGTCTATGAGAGAAAAGCTGTCTCTTGTGCGTACGAGGCGTAAACGGAGCTCGATGCCGTTTAATAACAATTTTTCTTGGTTAAATACATCGCAGTGTAAATGACCGATCAGATCGACCGTCCTGTCTTTATCGACGAACGCCTGCCTCCTCGCCAGACCTATATTCTTACTTGCTGTATCGTCCATATGACTGGGCGTGTCGTCGTACCAGAGCACGCTCGAGAGGTGTGACCCCTTGGCGGTAGGCCCTTAATTTAATAGTGTCTCTATATAAGCCCTGTAAGCGTACGCGTTATTAGGCGGCGATACGAGTTTCTGATTAAGAAACACGTCCACCTTATAGAACAGCGAATGTAGCAGATTGTTAACAGGGGCTGCTTTGCACAGAGCGTCCGGCGCTAACGTGTCCTTTTATCGCAGCTGCACGCGTAAACTCAGCATGGTGTGGGATAGATCGAGGTATTCGTCGCCGTTACCTGGCACGATAAACTCAATGGGTGAGACATCGGTCAGCGATGAGATGCGCTTATAGTGTACTCACTGGGCACTCTCTATAGTAGTCTGCGTCGGTGGTAGTGTAAAGAGTTCGAGCTCCGATTTCATACACTCGCAGGTGTGCGCATGTAGAAGGGCCATGATAGAGGTAGCGCTCAGGAGAAGATATTCAGCACACTCCCCTTCATTTTCTTACTAGCGACCCTACGAGAATTGTTTTGTTTCTTGGTTTTGGTCTGTATTCTTTTACAACTTTTTTTTTACGCGGAGGAACCTTTTTTCTCGTGCTCTTCTTACGTTTGTTAGCAGTTCTTGAGGGTAAGGCGATGCTCCTCTCAGCGACGCCGATGATAGAGTGGCCACCGTGTGATCGTTTTACAGCTTTATAGCCCGATCCTTTCATGAACTCGTCAATTTTTGCCTCCGCCTTACATTTCAGATTCATACCCGATTCGGCGGCCCTAGTGCGAAACGCCTGTTTCAGCGGAGCGCCGCGCTCGCTGACATCTGTCAAGATATTCATACCCCCGCGCACCGCTTCTTTACCGACGGCTCTGGCTCCTCTCGATAGTAGATGTAGCACGCGCCAAAATAGACCACCGAGAAAGCTACCGATACCATTTCCCCGCTGATACAGTGACCCCGCGAACACCCGAATTTTCGTGAAATAACCCCCACCGATCTGCGAGTCATAGTAATCAGTGTTATAAGACGTCAGTCTAGCCGTTAAAATTGTAGTGTTATGGAGAGCGACCCTGATTCGAATTGTATGGGTTCGTCCAGCTGGTCACTTATATCAATGTCGATCGTTTGAAAAGTCGTGCGGAGCAGCGGTATATATTTTAACGGTGAAAACAAGAGTACTTTTACGGCGGCGTACGCGTATTTGTTATCTGTCTGCAGGGGAATCACCCGAAGTAGGGGTGTTTGGACGGTTCCTGTGATATACGGCTCGCAGACGTCGATATAAAGGAAAAGCATTTTAGGTAGGACCTTGATAAGACTAGCTGGTTGTTCGACCATCACAACGGGCTCTGCTTTCGATACCACGACCGACTCGGTAAAACCAAGAATACGCGCCAGAGATTGGCAAAGTCTCAGCTCATGTGGATCGTCTAGATCGTTATCGGTAGAGACGAACAATACGCTCGCGTAACCGCCTCTACAGAGCTCTAGTTTCAGGCGGCACGTCATAGCTTTGGTAGCGTTTATTTCGTCAACGACTGTCTTTACGTCATCGTAAACACCGTGCGGTACGTTAGAACCCGTCATCATAAGACTCACTATCAGTTCTTTGTAGTTTTCCCGCGGTTTCGTGCAGGTGATGACCACGCCTACGTGATCTCAGGCTTTTTGCGCTGCAGGCACGTGAAGAAATGTCATAGGGATCTGTATTTCGACCAGAGCAGCAGACCATGTCCTGTGCAAATCGATCTGATGCGGTAGATGCGTCGTAAAATTGGTAGTTTTATTTTCGCGATAGTACGGCATACTGCTGTTACTAGGAAGAACGACATCAAATTGGTCCTTCATTGCTCTTTAAGCGGGACGCAGGCATCCACGAATTAAACTTCTCGGGGTAGACTACCCAACTGACCAGTACTTTTTGGGCTTTCCCACGACCGCTTCGTTTTATTAAACGATCGACGAGAAACGTGTCCTTTGCGAGGTCCTTGCGGACTCAAATGAGTTCCTACTCGTAAAAAATACCGTCAATCTCCTCGCTGGCAAGATCTTCTAAAATGTAGACGGGCGGTTCTCTCGTTGTATCTAGGCGTACGATTTTAAAAGCCTCTCGAGTCCAGCCACTCTCGCAACCACTATACCGACCACTATTCTACATGGAATACTATACCGAGCTCCTCGAGCAGACGCTGCAGTACACCATTGGTAAATTCTTTACCTTTGTCTGACTGTAGGTACATGGGTATCCTATTCTTATTACGTGTCAAATCCCTCCGAAAAGCTGATGCCAACGTCACACCGGTCTTATCGCGTAAAGGCTCAACCCAACCGTATTTGCTGAGTACATCGATTATTACAAGTATATACGTGTAACCATCGTTGTACTCCTTCAACGAGTGAAGGTCCACAAGAACGGCCTCCCGAACGTCGTCGATATTGCTGACGGTGTAAGAGCGACGCTGAAACGTACGTCGTACGGGCTTATGCAACGTACACGCGTCCTGCGCCTCTAACCAACGTACGACGGAATCCCGATTTACCCTGCCCCTAGCCGCTCGCTGTAGGTTACTGATACCGGCGTACGAAGATGGTTCTGCTGGTGTGTAATAAAAACGCCTCAGAAGGCTATCATCAGCCGATATCTTTTCCTTCTTCCGTTTCACGGCAGCCTTAACCATTCTAATCTTTTCTTTTTCTCGGTATCGCTGGTTGCACCGGCCGACACGGATCGCGTATATTTTTTCCCCACGAGCTCTTCTTCCCCGGAGTCTCTAAACACTTCCTAAAACGCTTCGCCGAATTCCTCCTCTGTAGACGAGCTCTGAGTCGGCTCGATAGGGCGCGGAACGATTGCTACACGGCGCGGTGTCTGATTACCGAGAGACCCCGTGTTGCTCCCCTCCCTCCATAAACGCTGATTACCGATATATTCGCGCGGTATACCGGCAGTACGGAGGAACCGCGCAAACTGACGACTCCCCACCGGTCTCGCTGTTTTTCTTTCACGCATAGCGTCGTTGATTAAATCCACGATGTTAGCGTTCTGCACGACGGCTCCAACGATACGCGTAACGCCCTGTTTACTCCACGAGATGCGTGGCGAACCAGCGTTGCGCAGCCTTCCTAGTAAGCCTTAGCTCTGTACTTTTGGGGTACGCTAGCGATGATGTCGTCGTCGCCATCGTCGGTCAAGCTCCTGACATTGTCCTCCGCAAAATTGTTATTTTTTTTTCTTGGCATCGTTATCGCCTCGCCTATCCTCGTCGACGTTATTTCGCAGATCCTCGATAAAGTTTAATCTGCTTAAGAGGGTCCCGGGGATCTGCACGGTTTTTACGGTGTCGACACCCTGCTCCTGCTGCTGGTGGTGTTGGTGGGGTGTATGAGGCATTGACCGGTAGTGCTGCTGCTCCACGCTCTCCTGAGGGATGAGAACCATCTTTTTGGCATGCTCCATCTCGATCTGTCTCTCTCTTCGCAGCGTATACCCCTATCCACTTCCCCCTATGGGTTTCGATATGACGGTGCCCAGTATGGCTGCTAGCAGAAGAGGTAAAAAACCACCGCTCTGAACAATAAGACGTTTTTTAGTTTTGACGGCTCAACCCGGTCTGGATAAACGTCTCAACAGCGATGCGTGTTTTCGTAAGCGACGTTTTTGCGTCGGCTTGAGAGGCACGTTACCGCGAAGAATATTCAGAGCACATTCGCATATACAGTTGACGAGTCGTGAGTCGGCCACTCGTAACAAAGCGCTACGCTGTTTGCTATCCAGATGGCAAATAGCCTTTAACACGGCGGCGTGTTTGCGCCCTATAGAGCAGCGTGCGCGGTACGTACACGTAGTGGAAAGGAAGGAAGGAAACACGCACGTGCTAAAGCGGCAGTTATCGGGGGTCGACTGCTTCAAATCGAGTAGTAGATAGCCATGCGGTTGGGCCGT
>NW_014332924.1:17345-40900 GCF_000341935.2 Cephus cinctus | reverse complement strand
TCCTGTACGAAGCGCGGATTTTCAGGAAACACCTGTCTGGCCAGATGCTGTATCTGTGCTCTGTCGCGCGGATTTTTAAATACAACGATGTAGTTGGCGTTCAACGAGATATCGCGCTCGCCTGGCCCCTGATGAAAGAGGTTCTGCGTGATAAAGATAACGCTAATATTCTTATGATGGCTGCCTTTGGTAAAAAGATCGACCACCATGTTATTGGACGATTCCCGCATGAGATCGTCGATGATGACGAGTTTCGGGCGTGGATCGTTGCCGTCATCGGTGTTCTGCGGTAGGCCTTCGTGAAACTCTATAGCGCTCCCGTACTCCCTGTACCCCTCCTGCCATTCTGCATAGTAGAAGAGAACGCGCGCGAAGCGCACGTTACTCATTTCCCCGATGAACCGTAGGAATTTCTTTACGAAAAACGTCTTCCCGCAGGCCGTTGGACCGCATACCATCGACGTCCATGGGTGCTTCCACCGCGTGTCCATTATGCCAAATGAGGCTATTTGGCGATGCTCTTTACGAATATACTATTAAAGAGTCTACCGGACTTTACACAGTCCCTCCGCCGAGCCGGGGACAGGCGGCGGCGGGCGCGCCTTACGCGTGAGGCTCGTATGTCGCGCGCGTGTGCTAGCTCTTAGCGGTGACGTTGCTAGCCCCTTGTCCGGGTGAGCTCATCATGCACCTGTGAGCTAACTGCCTGCCTGTATGTGCGTCAACCATATCGCTAGCCACCATACACTGCTAGCATATCCGAAGCGCCGCTGAAAAAAAAACATAACGTGGACAGGCCGGTAGAGCCTTCGGGGATAGATCGATAAAAGAGATTTTTTTTGTTTTTCAAATAAATACGTTTATTATCCGTACTATTATTCCTCAGGGTTGTATACACATTTGTACATTTTTTTTTGTAATATTAGTTACATAAAACCGTACGGTAAAATATTGTTCAGGGTTGTATATACATTTGTACAATTATTTTTTTGTAATAGTACAATTGTTGTACAATTTTTTGGTAATATTAGTTACATAAAACCGTACGGTAAAATATTGTTCAGGGTTGTATATACATTTGTACAATTATTTTTTTGTAATAGTACAATTGTTGTACAATTTTTTGGTAATATTAGTTACATAAAACCGTACGGTAAAATATTGTTCAGGGTTGTATATACATTTGTACAATTATTTTTTTGTAATAGTACAATTGTTGTACAATTTTTTGGTAATATTAGTTACATAAAGCCATACGGCAAGGATCCAAAACGACCATCGTGCCGCCGTTTTTGAAGTTCTGTCGGTTTACACGTTTTTGATTCGAGGCGTGTCACTACGTCGTGAAACGGAGTACGACGTATCGCGTCATAGCGTAAGGATCTTATCACTCGTTGCCTGCGTTCTCTCGAAGCGCGCATCCATAGATTCCCCCGTGTGCAACCGCGTATCCCTGTTTATGTATGCGATAACATTTTGGGCACCCGTGCCAGAAGCAACCCTGAAACTGCAAGACGTGTCGCAGGCCTGTATGGGTGTCATGGTAGTAACCATCGACAGGCGTACCCTCCGGTAGACAGTACTCCCGAGTGCGCCCTGCAGTTACATAAGACCGTATCCAGTCATAATTAATGGCAAGACTCGTCGCGTGATCGATCGTGATACCTTTGACTTTGCAGACCTCTACGCTAATCAGCCCCTCTACGCTATCGATGTTATTGTGATCACCCGTTAGTTCGCGACAATCATCGCCCACGTACACTCTAGGGTGACCTACAGGGAATTTCCCCGTTTTCGATATGAAGGGATAGAGCGAGCACACATCCACGTAGTGTATCCTCTCAGAACCCTCGACTTCGTAAAAACTGACGGTATTCCATGTACGACCACCGAAGAAAGCATCGCGGGGTTCCAGCGGTAGTTGCGCTACCAACGGGTTCTCATTCAATGTTCTATATAATGTAGACTGTGCCGGATCGTTTATCCAGCTATCGAATTCACACTCCCAGATTTCTGTCAATTCGTAACCTAGATACTGGATCTTATCACTCGTTGCCTGCGTTCTCTCGAAGCGCGCATCCATAGATTCCCCCGTGTGCAACCGCGTATCCCTGTTTATGTATGCGATAACATTTTGGGCACCCGTGCCAGAAGCAACCCTGAAACTGCAAGACGTGTCGCAGGCCTGTATGGGTGTCATGGTAGTAACCATCGACAGGCGTACCCTCCGGTAGACAGTACTCCCGAGTGCGCCCTGCATGAACTATGGTACAACCCCAACGATGCTCCAGCGAAAGGAGCCATAACAGGGCCTTACGTGATTGTTTCTCGCAGTAGCGGTATCTACCCGGTGGTAAAATGGCTGTCTGCTCGTCCCGCAAAAATTTTTTTTCTAAAAACTCTTGAACACGCTGAGGCTATGGTGGTGCTCTCCGAGAAAGGACAAACGCTACCGTGCTGGAGAAACATTGCGCGGAAAGAAACGCATGCCTGTCTGAGGATGGCGACGTCGGATCTACAGTAATCAATAAACTCTGTTCGAAAGTTAAATACGTAGCCCGCAGACCGTTGTTCGTTATACCATGCTAGGAATTGATTACGTTGAGCCGTCGGCATCGTATCGGGCGAATAAAACTCGAGTGGCGGTAGAGGACCGATATAGTGCTGATTCTCGGGAGTATTGAATAGATGCGGAAAGACACCTGTTTGTTTCAAACCAGCAGAGCCCACGAGACCGAAGGCTTTTGGCAGACCACTCAGAGGCATGTGAAAATAATTTAGACTGTCTATGAATGTTACACGACCTGTCTTCATCATTATGATACTCGTGCCACTGAGTATCAGCGTCGGTGGTTTTAGAGTTTTTCGCTTACGCTTCACGATATGCTTCAGTATAAACTGCGCGTCGAAACCCTTGGCGTTATGCGCCACACAGATCACTCTCTGAAACGATTTTCTTTTAGGATCGCACGCGTAATCTACAAACTGCCTTACGGGATCCTCTTCGAAGACGTGCTCGCGTACACCGCAAGACGGACATACCCCCGCGAGATCTGCATCGTTTATGCATGCTGTGCACATTTGCTGAACGACACACAAGTTTGGCGTGTGGATGCGTACCGTGTCGTCACCGGGCAGCTTCTGTATCTGCTGTGTTTCAAAATCGTAAAAAATGAATAGAATTTTTTTTTCCACAGGCGCCTTTTTTACCGGTCTGACGTAACACTGATGGCCTACTTTGTTAACACTCTTGCAGACTCTGCCGTACTCCTTATCGCAAGAGTGTTTACGCAGCGCTCTTTGAAGAGGCCTGAGACACTGTGGACAGCTGCAAACGGCCTGACATACGCTCTTTTCTTTTCCCTTCTGTTTGATAAATAGCGTGTTTATATGGTTATCGAAACAGATTTGACCAAGAAAGTACCTATGGCACTCGCGACAATACAATGTTGGGAGAGCTGAATCGCAGGGCAGTTTTCCAAAACATCTAGCGCATTTGTGGGAGCACTTATGCTCTGCCTCGTGTGTGTAAGATCTGTTACACGGTATGCAAAAACCACGACTACCGACCGCACCCCGCATATTTAAAATAGGCTGATAATGCTGCGAATTATTATAATACAGGATGCGGAGCGTTTGCCGTGGTCTCCCTGAGCCGTACGCGTTATCAACTGCTTGCGAGCCGTCGTACAGCGGTTTCTCGCCGCTGCCTATACTGTCAAAATCGTAAACAACGATTGCTATACCACTCGGGGCTAGGTAGCTTTGAAATTTATCAATTTCTGGAATACCGCAACCGTCCGGCGGTATGTCTACACCCGCGTTTGTCACAAGCTCGAGAGCAAGTTGTTTTTGTAATTTACCCCGCTGATGCCGTACAGCGTTCCAGCGGTCATGTAGCTCCCCAGAGCGCACCTCACCGCGTTCAGCGTGTACCATCGCCACAGCGAGCGACCTAGGTAGACACAGGTTATCGTTATTCGCTATAGTCAGTATAGAATGTTTTTTTACAAATTCGTGCGCTAATCGCACGCGTCCCGTACCCCGCGGTACTTCGACTATACACGATTCGATGACAAAAGACCTATCTATTTGAAATGCCTGGGCACTCTGTGCGACGGACGAAATCACTCCCCACACATCATTTTCGAGAAGCTCTCGAGCCGGTCTGTACGACAACCACGCTGCCCCGCACGCAAAACTGTCGGATTTGATCGTTAGACCTATATACTCCCTCGCGGTACACGAGCTTATGAGGTACGCGTGTATATCTCTGACTGCCCCGTGTAACCATGATACCGTATTTGTATCAAGGTCTTCGGGCGGCCTCCAGATAGCCATTGTTATTTCACGCCCGTCTAAACGAAACCTATTTATACGACGTGTCGTTTCGGATTCTATTGTAAATCTATATCCAGGTGGTAGCACGTCGTTATTGACATCTCCGTCGGTGTCATCGTCGGCGCTTTCCCTGAGCCGTACGCGTTATCAACTGCTTGCGAACCGTCGTACAGCAGTTTCTCGCCGCTATCTATGCTGTCAAAATCGTAAACAACGATTGCTATACCCCTCGTGGCTAGGTAGCTTTGAAATTTATCAATTTCTGGAATACCGCAACCGTCCGGCGGTATGTCTACACCCGCGTTTGTCACAAGCTCGAGAGCAAGTTGTTTTTGTAATTTACCCCGCTGATGCCGTACAGCGTTCCAGCGGTCATGTAGCTCCCCAGAGCGCACCTCACCGCGTTCAGCGTGTACCATCGCCACAGCGAGCGACCTAGGTAGACAGAGGTTATCGTTATTCGCTATAGTCAGTATAGAATGTTTTTTTACAAATTCGTGCGCTAATCGCACGCGTCCCGTACCCCGCGGTACTTCGACTATACACGATTCGATGACAAAAGACCTATCTATTTGAAATGCCTGGGCACTCTGTGCAACGGACGAAATTTCGAGAAGCTCTCGAGCCGGTCTGTACGACAGCCACGCTGCCCCGCACGCAAAACTGTCGGATTTGATCGTTAGACCTATATAGTCACGCGCGGTACAAGAGCTTGTGAGGTATGCGTGTATATCTCTGACTGCCCCGTGTAACCATGATACCGTATCTGTATCAGGGTCTTCGGGCGGCCTTCGGATAGCCATTGTTATTTCACGCCCGTCTAAACGAAACCTATTTATACGACGTGTCGTTTCGGATTCTATTGTAAATCTATATCCAGGTGGTAGCACGTCGTTATTGACATCTCCGTCGGTGTCATCGTCGGCGCTCTGTGGTCGAGGAAGGGGGCCACCACCGATCTGCCAACATACCCCGTCGTCCTCTGCATCTAACGTTTGGGAAAAAAAAGTTTTTATTTTTACTTGTTAAACAAAAAAAAAGTGTTAAGCGCATACTAACTTCTCATTCCTCGCGAGGATTAAACATTGACCCTATGTATGAGAATAGCGCGTCTAACTGGCTTTCATCACTCCCTACATTTTTTTAAAGTTAGCAATTTCGACAAAAAAAAGCGTTAACCGTTAAAGAGCATAACTTTATACGCTACCTTCTTCGTAGGTATCCGAGTCGTTTGGATTCTCATCATCATCAGCATCGAGCTCTGCTAATATCTGCTAATATCTGCTAATATCTGCTAATATCTGCTCAGCAGCCTCGTCGGCATCCGCCTCTGCGTACACATCGTTCCTAAGAACCCATAGTATCGGTTCTTCAGCATTGTCCTGATACTGCGGTGGTAGCAGGTAACCCTGTACAATAGGCTCTCGACTATCGTTGATTATATCCGCATCGAGCGAATCTACAATTTTCACTTTTTTATTTTCACACAAATAAATTTTGAGCGGCTTCTGTACTTTATCATTATTACATGGTTTGTGCTCGTTAGAATCGTTGGAAGCGGTGGAGCGATCGTCGACATCATCCTGGTCGTCGTCGTCGTCTTCGCTGGCGTCCGACGTTATAGCCATGAATGCATCTGTAAAAATTTATGAATAGCGCAACACATTTTTTCCTTTTTTTTCCGACGCTGTATGACACATACCCCATGTGCCGTAATGCGTTTCTTCTTCTTCTTCTTTTTCTTCTTCAGCCGTTCGTCTGTTCAGCGTTGTCGCTCATCCTGGCACTTTTTTTTTAAAATAAAAACGTATATTAGTCGTAAACTTTTTTATTTAAAAGTACATGCTTTACCGTTAGCGTACTGCATCATCGTCGCTATGCTGGTGCTTGGCTCCGGATATATCTCCTCCTCTATACGATTGAGGCACCCTAAAAGCAAGCGATCCGCCTCCTCGGGTGCATCGTCGTTGTGAAATCGCGTCAATTCTTGTAAAATTTATTTAGTTTTAAAAAGCAGTTTATTTAAGCAATATTACCGATAAGTGGAAAATACATACCTTCGTGGAACACATGATCAGCTATAATAGCCCTGGTGATACGGTTATCGCGCACTCCCCGTTTGTTAATACACGCTACGGCTAACGAGAGTATGTACGGATCGTTTTTAAAATACCCTCTCTCGTGACCCCTGGCTAGCACGCGTAGAGTGCAATGGGAAAATACAGTTTTTAATCTAAGAGTTAACGTGCGTACACCAAAATATCTTAATTCTCTGCACCACACCGGCGAGAATAATCTCGCATTTATAGGTGTTATCAGACGTCGGGTCTTTACAAAATCGATAATACATTCGTGAATATGCGTTACAGATATCCTTATATTTCAGGTGTGGTGGACCATCCCGTGTCGCCAGGGTAACGCATCCTATAAACTCTGTCAGACTGCAGCGTTTCTCCAAAGTGTGTAGTCGTGACCCCTGGCTAGCACGCGTAGAGTGCAATGGGAAAATACAGTTTTTAATCTAAGAGTTAACGTGCGTACACCAAAATATCTTAATTCTCTGCACCACACCGGCGAGAATAATCTCGCATTTATAGGTGTTATCAGACGTCGGGTCTTTACAAAATCGATAATACATTCGTGAATATGCGTTACAGATAACATTTTTTTAAACTGTTGATTGCTGTAGGTGATCAGTCTGTCTACCGGGACGTCGTGATACGAACTAAAGCAGGGTACATCTAGCCTATGCCCGTCTTACAGTCATTGCGATATTAATTTTAATGTCTTAAAAAGTGACCATGCAAAACAGCTGATTCAGCGGAAAAATTACGATTCTCTTATGGCAGCGTTATCCGTCGAAAATCGGGTAAAATCGGGTAAACCGTTTCAATCGTAACAAACAGACAAATATATATATATATACAGAGTTTATCGATCGTTCACTGATCCCGAAATACCGTGTATCCATAATACGTGTAAAACAGTATAGAGGTGTTGCATCGGTAGTTGCAGCGATCTGCTGACGCACACCGTTCCAGCCTGCATCACCATCTCTCTCCATCGTGATGTAAGGGTCAGAGATGCGTATCATGTTACTCTATTTTACAATCCGTAGCTACCAGAAGATCGCACCAATCTTTTACAGTATCGAACTCATCGATATCGCCACCTATGAGTTGCACGGCGATATCCTTTCCGACGCGACCATCCTGCAGCAGTGTCTCGCAGCTCTCATCGCGAAAAATTGCCATACACCATACGTGTCGAATGTTGCGTCGGGATGCTATTCGCGTGTCCATTGCATAGTACCCCAAATTGTTCGATTCCTCCGCGGCTGGATCATGTTAACGCTGATGTAGATGCACGCGGGAGTGACTCACTCGCTATAGGGTATCAGTATCTAGTCATCTCTGATACATCCTACAATATCAGCAGAATACTCTGTCAAGGCCATGTACTCTTTGTCCGCTATATCCTATGAAAACAGTGTGTGGCGGAGGCTGCGGTGGTGGGGGTATATGTTCAATGATATTTCGATGATCCGTTTTTTAGATACCGCTTTAGGCAGTACTGCTCAGACACCCGCACTGATCGTATACTAACGCTTCCTATAATCATCATGTACAAGAGGCAAGTACAACTGTCCACTGTGTATGGGTTAAACCGCTCGTTTTCGAAACAAATAATTACCGGCTTCTCTTTAAATCGATCGGGAAGCTTGTCGCCTGTAATACGCCTCGTTAATCAAGATTATTCCGGTGTGGAGTTTAAACCTAGCGAGTGGGGCATCGTAGCCGAACACTTCCCCGAAATCGACAGGTTCTTCGTCGCCGAGGACAACATCAAGGAGGTACCTGAGGATTTTAACACATCTATTTCCACGCCCGCTCACGAAATAATCTTCACGTACTCATATGGCGAGCGGGCCATTATTTTCAAATCATCGGTGCCGATATCTACGAGTAACGACGACTCGGGCATTAAAAGAGCTAGAGCGTACACATCCGTGGTCGTAATGAAGAGGATGTCGTACCTCAATCTCCAAAGGGTCTTGCGCTGCGTGACCGTCCAAATAAACAGACTACGCGAGATCACCGACAGCGCTAACAGTTGCAAAGACACGCTGATTGCGGAGCTCGATCGCCGCGGGGATGACGCCTCCAGGGACAACGTATTGGACGATCTTCGGCTGGTTTTGGAAAAGAAAGGCCTGTGGTCGCCAGCTCTTTATCAGTTATTGGTGGAGCTACTCTTCCTGTATAACCATGAGTACCTCTCCTTCGTGCGGAGCACCACGGCTGCCCAGAATGGTCATGTTTAAGGGTTTATTCTCTTAATAAAATTGTACAGCTACTGTTTCTTACAATATACGACATATATTTAAAAATACCTATTTTTTCTTTTTTTTTTTTGTTTCATTCACCCTCCATCTCCCCATATCTTGTCAATATTGGTAACGGGCGGTAGGAAATAAAACATTAAGTGTATTCCTCTATACAAGGCTCAGGCTAATCATCGAAAATGTATCACACCAGACAGCTTTATAACATATATAGCGTTTCTTACAGAAACACTGTGTTCTACCTCACCATGGGACACTTACCTCCTTAGGATAATAAAAAAATTACCGACCGGCGGTCACTGCATAATTACCGACTGTGATACGCCCCCTGAGGGACATGCAACGCTGATACTGGGTGGTTTCGGGCCTTAGAACCAGGGCCGCGTGGTGGGAGGTCCGCAACTGTGTCGCAGGGGAGGGGAGAGCTGGTCACATAGACGAGGGGGTGGCGCCATAGTGCAGCGCGGGGGGCCGGAGCGCGATGCACTCTATGACTCATTAGGATAGTGGTGGGGGTTTGTTGTGACGGCCAGGAGTGGTGTGTATCTACTATCTTTTTATTTTAAAAAACTCCAGTGTCTAATTATTTCTGAAGACGCCTGCCCAGTGCACAAAGCCTACAAAAGGTCTCGTGATTCCGAAGGCTCCAAAATCACGAAACGTCTCAATATATAAATATTATTATCGCTTAGAATGTTTATGAACTATATACAATGGTGGTCACACAAATCCGTAGGGTAACGATTCGAAACGACCGTCACGACGTCTTTTGCGGAGCTCCGTTGTTTTACAAGTTTTAGATTCTAACCGTATCACATGTAACGTGGCGTTCATGGGACGGCCAGTTACATAACAGCATAGGCGCATGGAGAGCCGTGCCGTCGAGAGAATGCCGACGACGCCGCAGGTTCGTGGCCAGAGGAAGCCAGGGAGAGAAACCGGCAGCGCCGAGTCCGAAGATCGGGCAGGCTCGGGTAAGATCGGCGCCGCCTGGAGACTAGCGGGCTGTGAGCGCTGAAAAACGAAGAGCAGACCGAGGCGAGAGCAACCGCACGAGTTCGGGTGAACTCGGGATTCTTCGGGAATCCTCGGGCCGGGGGCCGAAAAGCGGGACATTTCGTTTTGCACCGTGTAACGGGAATCTTGAAGTGCAAGAAAGAGCGAGTTTTGGCTTTCTTTCTTTTCTGTGGATTGGTGACTGTGTAGTGCGGGACTCTGAGAGAAATATAGGCGAGTTGACTTTTCCTCCGGACACGATTTGCGAAACGGATTGATTTGTGACGACTTCGGCGCTCCCACGGATACGACTTGGAGATAGTAAACCGACGACGAAGAGAAGGAAAAAGGAAAGTACGCTGGAAGTTTTGGTAAGTCCTGTTAGATTACCAATTTCGGGCGAAGCCGCGTGCCGGTAAGGGATGAAGTGCATCCGCCGGTGCAGCACGGCACGAGGAGTGGAGGCCGCGGGCCCGCCACATGCTCTCGCGATAGAAGATTGAAGCGATCCACGAATATAGAAGACGACCTTCGCGATCGAGTCCCTTATTAGGATTGTATCGAGTCGCGTTCGTTAATAACACCCGACTGTACTCGTTTGCCTAAGGAGAAATAAATGGTCATTGTTGAAATTAAATCCCACCGTATCAATTATTTCGGAAAGGCCGGTCGATTCCTGTAGATACTCGCCGTCCTCACGCTCCCCTCTACTACGTGTCAGCAAGAGCTAGCGGGAAGAACCGGTCGCGAGGACTCCCGGAAATGACGTGCCGCCGATTACAAATTAAAGGCCCGATGCATAGAGCTGGTGCAAGGATGCACCTGGCGCCCAAGGGAGCCGCGGGATGCCACGTTGGGGTCAAAGATAGAAAGTAGGCAGGAAATGCGTTACACACAACATCGTGAAACGGTGTACGATGTATCGCATCGAAGTGTAAAACAACCGGCTCCGTAGTCTCCTCACATACGAAAGAACGCATCCAATCGTAATTAATCACTAAATTGGTTGTATAGTTTAGCGTGATACCTTTTACTTTACACACCTCAACGTGAGAGACGTCTGGTTTACACACCTTATACGCATAAAATTTCGGACCTCCCGATACGAAGGACGTGATGTAGCTACCAACACCGTATGACTCTAGTTCGTCTGTTAGTCGCCCAAAAGACTACCGAGTGATGGCGTGTAATCGTTATCACTGTGGCACCCACCCGACACGTATATACACGAGTCGGTGTCGTAATACAGCACACTCCGATCTAATTTCTCGAGATAGTCATACAGTTTAAGGCGAGCTTGAGCCGTGGTGTATGCAACTATAAGGACGTTGGTGCACGTTGTCGGTATCAAAGAATTTTTCGTATTTCGCGTATTAACGTAAAGCATCTCATCGTCTATAGGTAAAAACCTGTAATTCTGGTCTCTGGGCATGAGATGGCACGTGTTGTCACGATTTCTGTTTTAAGTCAATTTCCGCGTTGACCAAACTTGCCCAAAAAAGAATTTAGAGTGGTGTTCAGATGCGCACAGACCACTTGCCCACGGAACCAGATGCGCACGGACCGCTTGCCCATGGGCATCTGGGTCGACGAAGATTTCAATCTGTGCGCAAGTGGTCCGTGGACAACTGGGTCCATGGGCAAGCGGGCCATGGGCAAACGGTCCGTGCGCATCTAGTTCCGTGGGCTAGTGGTCTGTGCGCATCTGAGTCCTTCCCCGCCCAGCATAGGCTATGCAGCGAAAGGAGACATAACAGCGCTTTACGCGATTGTTTGTCTCCGTATCGATGCCCACCCGATGGTAAAATGGCTATCTGTTCATCGTGCAAAAAGTTTTTCCGAAAAACCCTCGAATACGCCGAGGCTATGGTAGTGCTTTCTGAAAAGGGGGAAACGTTACCGTATCGCAGGCACATTTCGCGGAAAGAGACACAGGCTTTTTTTAGGATAGTGACATCTGTTTTACAATAATCGATAAATTCCGTTCGAAAATTAAATACGTAGCCCGCGGCTCGTTGCTCAGTATACCACGTTAAAAACAGTATACGCTGCGTTGATGACATCGTTTCGGATGACTGAAACGGGAGCGGTGGCAGCGGCCCGATATAGTTTTGATTGTCGGGTGTCTTGAATAGATGTGGAAAGATTCCTTTTTTCAAAACATGAGTGGCCGAAAACCAAAGGCTTTTGTTAAGGCACTTAGGAGCATGTGAAAGTAATTAAGATTATCTATAAAGGTTACACGACCGGTTTTCATCATTATGATGCTTGTACCGTTAAATATCAATGATGGGGGTTTTACACTTTTCATTGTCCACTTTAAGAGATATCTCAGTATAAACTGTGCATCGAAACCCTTGGCGTTATTCGCTATGTAAATAATGCCCTTAAACAACTTCCTTGTGGGATCACATGCGAGCTCGACAAATTGTTTGACTGGATCCTGTTCGAAAATATAATCGTATACACCGCAGGACGGGCACAGTTTCGTGAGATCGGGATCGTTAATGCAGGTGGTACAAACTTGTTGAACAATGCACAGATTTGGAGTATGAACCGGGTAGTTTGTTTACCTGCTGTGTTTCAAAACCTTAAAATAAGTAAAGTATTTTTTTCTAATTGGTTGAATTTTTCACCAGTCTTACGTAACACTGATGCTCTATGTCGTTTACGCTTTTACAAACTCTGTAGTACCCTCTATCACAAGAGTGTTTCCCGTTCGTTCTTTGAAGAGATCTAAGACATTGTGGGCAATTGCGCACAGATTGACAGACGTTCTTTTCTTTTTCCTTTTGTTTGTTAAGTAGGATGTTTATATGGTTATCGAGGCATGCAGAGCCGAAATATACCTATAACACTTGAGACATTTCACGGTGGGGAGACTCGTATCACAGAGTGGTTTTCTGAAACATCTAGCACACTTGTGAAAGCATTTATGCTCTGTCACGTTTGTGTAGGCCTGGTTACATGGTATACCAAAACCGCGACTCTCGACCGCGCCCTGTAATTTTAGAATCGGTTGATAATGTTTCAAATTATTATAATATAAAATGCGGAGCGTCTGCCGTGGTTTTTCATATCTGTATACGATATCAACGATTTGCGATCTGTCGTACAACGGTTTCTCACCGGTTCCTATATTCTGAAACTCGTAAACGACAATGACTGTACCCTTCTACGCGAGGTATCTTTGAAATTTGTTGATTTCCTGAATGTCACACCCGTCAAACGGCATATCTACACCAGCGTTTCTCACAAGTTCAAAAGCAAGTTGTTTTTGTAATTTACCCTGTTGAGAGCGCACAGCTTCCTATTTCTCGTGTGGTTCTCTCGAGTGCACCTCGCCGCGTTCTACGTATACCGCTGCTGCAACGAGCGACCTAGACAGGCAGAGATTATCCGAGTTCGCGATGGTCTGTATAGATTGCTTTTTTTACAAACGCGTGTGTTAGTTGCACACGATCAGCATCCACCGGTACTTTGACTATGCATGACGAAATAACAAAAGATCTATTCATTTGGAATGTGCCCGCGCTCTGCGTGACACCCGAAATTATACCCCACACATCGCTTTCGCGAAAGTCACGAGCGGGTCTGTATGACAACCATGCGTCACTCTGCGCAAAACTATCTGAATTAATTGTCAAACCTATACAATAGTCGCGCGGGGTGCATGAACTTGTGAGATATGTGTGTATGTCCCTGACAGCTCCTTATAACCAAGACATCACACTCGTATCTTGGTCCTCGGGTGGTTGGGTGATAGTCATTCTTATTTCACGCCCGTGTAAACGAAACTTTTTTATCCGACGCGTCATTTCGGATTGTATGGTAAACCTATGACCCGGTGGTAAAACATCATTATCAGTGTCTTCTTCTTCTTCTTCGCCATAAAACATCGTCGTCGTCGTCCTCGTTTGATTGAATAATACGGCCACACCTTGTTTGATAGCACATCTCGTCGTCATCCGCAGCGTCTAGTGATTGAACAATATTTTTTTTTATTCCAATTACCAAATACCGTAAAATTATTAACACGCGTACTAACTGCTCATTTTTCACGAGGAATAATTTCCGATCCTATGTACGAGAATAACGCGTCTAATTCGATTTCACCATTCCCTACATTTCGAGATTTAGTAATTTGTACTGAAAACGACAGCAGTAGTACAGGACATCTACATATTGTTACCTTCTTCGGGGAGAACCGGCTCCATGGTTTCGGAAATGCTATGTGCATCGTCATCGGAGTCTGTATCACCGTCCATGTCAGCGATATCGCTGGCCAATAGTGCTATCCGCGCCTCTTCTTCAGCCATATCTTCCTGATGCGGTGATAGGAGATTGACCGGGGAACTTTGCACTCCGAATGGTCCGTTGTTATGTGCGAGGACATTAGCGTCAACGATCCATGACTCTGACTTTTTAAAAAAATATATGAATTTTCCTGATCATTCGCAATTGCTGTTATTATTAAAACATTGGTCATTACCTCCTGCAGATTCATGATTGGGGTTAATAAAGCTACTGCTACTGCGATCGTTTTCTTCGCTATTACAATCATACAGGCGTTGTGTATGCCAGGTATCGTTCGCTGTTATTATTGTGGATTCATCTGCAGAAAAAAAATTCAATAATACACGTCTTACATCTACAAATTATAATACACACTGTGACGTTAAAATTCACGTCGCAAGGTCCCGAGTAAAGAACTAGCGTGTTTGAAATACGGGACGCATTACCGTCCCTCGGGAGAGTAGCGAAAGGTACCGGCCAAGAACTCCAGGGTCCAAGATCGTATTAGAATTACATAAGATTAATTATTTTTGTTCCGTACAACTATTTCATGCGTTTCGTATCCGGCCACCGCCACCATCAACGTTTCGCCGAGGGAGTAAAGAGCAACCACGCCTAGACAGACCATTAGTAGCAGCCTCGCTCGAAGGAAGTCGCCGCCAGTCTCGCGAGGGAGCGTGGAGACGCACTACGTCACAAGGCGCCTCCACCCCGCAGCTGACGGCTCCCGAATCAAGTGGGAAGCCGAGACAGCATAAGACATTGCACTGGATCATACCGATCTCGCATTACCGCCGGTACGGACGTCCCGCGAAGGGAACGTCACCAGTACCGAAGAGGATGGAAGGCTCTGAAAGCTGTCCAGATGCGAGGGGTCGCTACCCTCCACCACCTATCCGTCCCGACAGGAGGCCGGACGACAACCAACTCCGGACGAAGTATCCGGACACTCTAGCTACGGCAACGAGTTGTGACATCCCGAAGAGTTCCGAGTCCAGCGAACAAGATCCGTCGTGAGGACTAGGATTAAGAATTAGCTAGCGGAACCGTCCTTCAAAGTAAGGAATTGTATCGTTTATGAGGATGCTCCAGTTATAGACGTTATATCGTTCCGCGTCCTTCTTGTAGGGTTAAGTTGATAGAAATTATTGAAACAATTATCGTAAGATGTATTTGAATCCAGTGGCATGTTTTGAAGTTAGCGCGAGGGCCTACAATTGGCGAGTACCTTCGACGTCGATGATTGGCCCAGGAGGGCCCGGTGGGGATGACGGAGCTAGCGCTCGCCCCGAGTCCCGAAGAACTCCCGAAGATATTGATTCTCTATTAGTTTGCCGTCTTGGCCGGTGGTCTCGTTCTGAAGAGTTGTACCGTAGAAGCCTTTTTGTATCGTTCACGGTAAGCGTCTCGTCGTCGAGAGGACGAAATCTTTTCCGTCGGTGTAACTACTGTTTAATAGCGAACTTGTATCTCGTTATTACTTTCCTCCCGGTTTCGGCCTAGGAGACGATCGCGTAACGTACAGTGGGAAAAGATTCCGTGCCTACCGCTTGAACTACCTATTTATTATAATTTATTGTCTATTGTATATTTCGGTTATCGCCTTATTCTTGGTGATCCTGGAGAATCGTAGAGAATCTGTTTATCACGCTTTCCGTGATAGACTCGTAGGACGTAGAAATAAGTAGCAAGGCGTATTGTTGAAGAGCCTACAGTATTAGATAAGATATTGATATTCCCTACACATAATTAGCATTTCTGTGAGTCTGTAAATATCTTTCTTCTTGTCTCTGGAGTTTCGTGTATTAATATTGCATATTATTTATTCGGTGTGAATCTGTACTCTCCGTATTCTTTATGTTTCACATTTCTTGCTAATTCCGCCACTCGAACCGATACGTGCCGCTATTCGCCAGAATCGTGTGTTTCGCAGCTACGTCTCAGGGCGTAGATAGTATCGAACTTCGTACGCGTAAGTCAGTATCGGCAACGGATTAATTCTAGGTAGCTAACGTATAACGTCGAATCTCGTCGTTAATTCACGCGTCCTTTAAAGAACCCCGTATCGCGTGACTCATATATTATTGGTATCGAAATTACCATTTCTTTTTGTTATTTTGTTATCATTGTTAATTCATATAAGTCCCAAAATAAAGGGCCCATTGTTATGTTTGTTACTGATTAATTGGAAGTTCTCTATCTTTATTCAGCGTACCATCGATAAGTTCCCCGCCCCTCTACTATCTCGTTGCGTTCTAGCTAGGCTGGCTAATTTCCTTCTTTCCCTCGGAATCTTCCTATGCATTCTCGTGGCACAAAGGTGTGCCTGGCGCCCAAGAGCATTTCATATTCCGAATTCCTAGATCTCGGGGAAAAGTAAGGAGTATTGTAATTTGTGACGGTATCGTTCCATCTGGCGTGAAATAACGTCACAACACATACCAGCGTCCGTACAAAACATTCCGATGTTCTTTATCGTCGATGGGCCTGGTAGTGGCTCTATATAAAATATATAGCTTAGATAAAGTTTCACATTTATTTATTGTAAATTTTTTTACCATTATCGCGATATATATGTCTTCATTTCGACATATAGCACAGGGTTCACGTACAGCACCAGCCACATTTTTCGAAGATTACAGTACTAGTCTCGTCTTTACACACACGATATGAAAGGTATGGGCGCAGCCAATTGCAGTAGTTACTCATCTTCAGGGCAGCACTTAAGATTCCATCTAATCCTGGCGCCTTGGTGATCCCGATTCTCCCACAGGCTTCTAGCAGCTGCTCAGATATTACTGGTGGGATCACTCCTACGTCGTACTCCTCGGTGAAGAAGTTGAGCTCCAGTTGTTGTGGGAACAACACCGCGATGATCTTCCTCAGGAGCTTGGGTCACGTAGGCGATGGCATCGGCTGGCTTTTTAGCCGCTTCATGACCACGTTGTATGGTCGCCCCCCACGGATTCCCCTCGACTTCGTCAAGGAGCTCATCCCAGCACTGTCTCTTGCTTCCCTTGATCGCTTTGTTAAGTGTCCGGCGTACCTGCTTGTACTTGGTCTCGAGTTCTTCAGAGTTGGCTTTCTTCCGACCTCGCTGTGACTGTCTCCTCCCTCGAATGCACTTCTTGCAAAGGGTGGCAATAGTGTCGTTCCACCAGTACACCGACGAGGGATTGTTTGCACTATGCTTTCGGGGCATAGCTGCATCACAGGCTTCGGCCACTCATCTCATGGCTTCCCGCACCTTCTTCGTGGCATTATTGCCACTGATCCGGTGATCGTCGAATACTTCTCGGAATGACCTGGGGTCAAAGGCGTTCGTCTTCCAGCCTACAGGATTGGTCTTCCTAGATGCTAGTCCACTCTCCCGGTCGGTAAGTACCTCCCAGGAAATCGCGTGATGGTGCCGGCGGTGGAGATATGCATCACGTCCTAAGAGCAGCTTCCCCTAGCGAGGCTACTGCTTACGAAGGTGAGGTCCACGATTGAACTCGCTCCTCTTTTTTCAAATGTTGATATCTCGCCGCTGTTCAACAAGACCATGTCCAATGAGGACATGGCCTGTAGCTGCGTTTGCCCCCTCGTGTTCGTCTCTGGTTTAGGTTTAGTTTGCCTGGTGGCAGTCGGTTACCCCGGATTACTCCTCTTTCGCGACCTTTGCTGTATCGATAACGAGCCTAGAGTTCGTGGTGCGCCTTTGAGGGTACCTGTCGCCCAACCAACCTTTTCCATTTGGTCGAGACCACTCGCGCTCCCGATTTTCGAATTTTGTAGAGTTCTGTTTTGTAGACGACAGTAAAAATATTGTCACAAATTTGGCAACCCAACGTAGGACCACGAATCGAAATCTAGGACCTACCTCCCGAACTAGCGAAGGCTTTAGGAAATTTATTTGAGGATTAGTAATATTTAACTTTGATTAGAAATAATAATTTGTATTTCGTCGTTCTGTTTGAATTTAATACCGTTAGTATCGCTTCGCGGTGTTGTGTTTGCGAAATTTGTCGTGATCTTTGAGAAATTTTCGTTGGTAGAGTTAACGTTAGCTATTTGTTACGCACCTACGAGTTAATTACAAATATTCTCGTGGTAGTTCTTCAGCATAGTTTGGACGATTCCGATATTTGCGTTTAGTTAGTCGACCGCGCAACTACCTGTCTTGGCAACGAATTCTTTGTTTTGATTTCTTCTCGTACCATTACTGCTAGCCTGCTGATTAAATATAATTCTCTGATTTGACTGTCTGCTCAACGTTCTACCGAATTCTGTGTATTCCGTTGACTTCGATATTTCCTATATTCCGTACCCTTCCCTTTTATTTTTTAATTTTTCTGTTCCCTTTTCTTTTTCGCCCTTATGGCCTAGTATATGTTCGATCCGTACTCCCATTTTGCTTGAGCATATTCGTTATTACCGTGCGCGCTAGAACTACTACGCGCTAAACTACTTTTAACTCGATTCTGAGGGTGCTATCCTTGAACGTCGTGCTCGCTTATTGGACTATCTGAATACAGTTTATTCCACTACTAACATGTCTGATCCTAACACGCAGATTCCTTTAGCAGAAGGAGACTCCTCCGACGCTCCCGGGGGTCCCTCCACGGATCACAAACCAACAGCTGGCCGTGGAATTTCGACGGACACCGCCGCGTATATCCCTCTGCCAACTCCGATCCGCCAAAACCCTTATTTTACCGTAGCTCACCCGCCGCCTGGGCGTGCTCTTTCGAATCTTCAACAATCGACTATCCAACCACTCGAGAACGCGCCGCACTCGCCACGTCGGGAGGGCTACCGGCGGTACGAAAGCGATACCCCGTATGGGCGTAACGCGTGGAATGTCGTCGGCAAATAGAACCTACGATTTAACGGACGATCAGACTCCAACGCCGACAAGTTCCTGATGCGAATCGATGAATGTCGCGCGCGATCGCGACTCACTGACGAAGATCTATTGTTTTGCCTTTCGTTTATGCTTATCGAAGAAGCTGTTCCGTGGTTCCGATTACGGCACCGACATTGGCAAGCATGGAACGAGTTCGCCTACGATTTCCGGAAATGATATTGTCGCGAGGACTATCAAGATTGGTTACGCAAGGAAGCTCGCCGGAGGATACAGGGGCCTAAGTAAAGCCCACTCCAGTCTGTAACTAAGCTACGAGTCTTGTTCGCCAGAATCATTCATCCTCTAACCGGCGAAGAAGAACGTCGACTCGCTCATTCCGGACTTCGCGACGACTACCGACAGTACATCCGTCCCTTTGATTATTCGGATCTCGACGATTTAGGGCGACTGATTCGGGAATACGACACGACTGTCAACTTTCAGGAGCGCCAATTGCCACCGGTTCCGATCGAACAGTGTGTTGCTCCCGATCTGACGTACCGAGGATCGAAAATAATACCACTGCGACGTGTCGCAACGAACCGATCAGTCGTCTACGCCGTCGACGAAACAAAGGAATCTCCCGAAGAGGATATCGCTGCAACCATTACAATCGCAACGCGGACAAAAAAGAATAAGACTCCTCCGCAGAATTATCCTTTCTATACTACTCGTTCCGCTTCCGTTCCGGAGAACCCAACTAGCACTGCTGCTATCGGAACTCATCCTTCCGTTCCTAATCCTCCTGTCCACTCTTCCGTGCCGAATTCACCTGCCTATCCTCCCTATGGCTATCCGCCCTACTTTCCGATGATACCGCCTTACGGCTATCCGTTCCTGCCTTATCCCTATCCCGTTCCACTATATCATGGCCTTCCATCTCCAGCTAGTCAACCTCGTACATCAGCGCTCCCGCAACCACTGGAAAACCGTAGTCGTGCTCCTCCTGTGCGTCAACTTAATGCACCTCGTCCGAATCCACCACCAACTTCGTCAGCTCCCGCACAACCGGTAGCCGCTGCTGAGGAGCACGTCGCCGCCGCGAACATCGGAAATAATGTCGCGAACCCACCATTCAATCGAACGAACAATTTTAAATGTTGGAATTGTAACCAGCTGGGTCATCTTCATAACGATTGTACTTCCGCGCGACAAGTATTCTGCCATCGCTGTGGTAACCCTTTTTTTTGTTTTTTACGTGGGGGAAATCTTCAAAAGACACCCCAGCTCCCTGGGGAAGGAGCCGGGGTAGTGTGGGATTCTTACCTACTAAAACCCCCACGGTGACCTTCCCTTGGCTTCACAGGGGGGCCCCGGGATCTCATATGAACGCTACCGGGACCCGCCTACCTGTGCCTCGCGGCCCCTCTCTGCCCCCTTAACAGGGGGACCATCACAACTGGCGGCGTAAGGGGGTCACTCCACACGCCGCCCCCTCCCCACGGGCCACGTGCAATGACGGCGAAGTCCCCACTTCGCCGTCTGTGGCCTACTCCGGGATGGGGGGAGTGGCACGCCTTCTTCGGCGACCCCTCCCTCCTGCCCGGCTCCTCCCTAAGGGATCCGCCCTCTCGCGGTCCCTTTCGGCGGCCTCCTTCTGTGAGACGGTTGTCTCGCAGAAGGAGGCCACCGTATTCCACGCTCCCTCGCCGCCCACCATCCTATTAACGACGGCGGGCAGCGAGAGGTCCTCCCCTATTACCCCGACCAGGACACGACGCTCCCTGCTGAAGGCAGGGCACACCTCAAGGGTGTGTTGCACGGTGTCCCGGTCGGCTCCACAGTGGTGGCACCGTGCCGCCGCCTCCCTCCCGATTCGGTGCAGATCCTCATCGAAGCACTCATGCCCGGTGAGCACCTGCGTGAGGCGGAAGGATAGCCTTCCCCAGCCGCGTCCGAACCAACCATCCCAGTTGGCCAGGATCGCCCCGACAGTTCGATAGCCGGTACTTTCCTCCAGCCTTCTTTTCCACTCGGCCAGAGCGTCCTGCCGGGCCTAGAGCCTAAGGGCTCTTATTTCCTGCTCTGGCAAGGGGTCACCCCCCGGACCTTCACAGCCCTCACGTATTCTGCAATACACTCCAGCCTCCATCTTTGCCTGGAGGTCGAAGGGGATCACCCTCGCCAGCACCAACGCCGCCCTTGCAGAGATCGTGCGGTACCCTCTCATTATCCTGACGGCCAGTCGCCTCTGAACACTCTCGACCTTCGCCCAGCTACGGCGACCAGCCATGAGTTGTCCCGTCCATATGGGAGATCCATACAAGATCATGGACCGCACGACCCTCACATAGAGACGGCGTACCTCCTCCCTGGATCCTCCGAGATTGGGAAGCAGCCGCGCTAATACCGCCGCCGCTCCCTCCACCCGGGGCCCCAATCCTTCAAAGTGAGCCCTGAAACTCTAGTGGCTGTCCAGGGTGAGACCAAGGTACCTCATGGTTTCCCCGATCTCCACCTGAGCCTCCCCGATCCCGGTCCGCGCCCCATCAGAAGGCGGGCCGCTCCGCCCCCGATCGTAGACCCACATGGCCTCCGTCTTCCGCGGAGCAACCCGCAACCCAAGGACGCGGATCGCCGCAACGACACGCGCCACCCCAACCTCAATCAGTCGAATGGCCCTCTCCCACGAGGTTACGCCGGCGAGGACCAGCGTGTCATCCGCGTAGCACACCAGTCCCACGCCGGCTGGCAGACCAACACGCAACACCGCGTCGTACGCGAGCGCCCATAGAGTCGGCCCAAGCACTGGCCCCTGCGGGACCCCACACACGACGCTCCTCGAGTGGGAAACCCCCTCCCTATCCCGGTATACTATCGTCCTCCCCTTGAGGTAGGACCCGATCAACCTCCTAATATAGGGGGGCACCGCATGGTACTCCATGGCCCCCCTAATGGCCGCCCAGGGGAGGGTGTTGAAGTGTTATGTCAAGGCTGACAGCCACTGCCCCCCCGCCCCCCCGGGAGGCCACCACCAACGTGAGGTCCCGGACACGCTGGACAGCGTCCAGCGTCGACCGGCCTCCACGGAAACCATATTGCTCCGCAGAGAGATCCGGCCCCACCAGCTCCAGGTGCTCGACGAGGCGCGCCGCAATCACCCTCTCCAGCAGCTTGCCCGCCTCGTCGAGCACGTAAAGAGGACGACACGAGGAGGGAATCCCCGTTGGTCTGCCGTCCTTATGGAGGAGGAGCATTCGACCCTCCCTCCACCCACGGGGGAAGGTTCCCTTACTGAGGCAGCCATTAATCAGCCGCCTCATCCGGTCACCAATCACCTCATGGGCGATTGCCCAAATTCTCCCAGGGATGTCGTCAGGGCCAGGCGCCACCCGGCGGGCACCGAGCCTTTTGACGGCATCCCTCTATTCCAGGTCCCCAAAAGGGGGGGGGGGCCGGGTCCGGGTGTGTCGCCCCATCCCCATCTCCCACCGCCCCGACGTCCCCTCCCGACGAGAGGAAGAGGGCACCAACAACCTTCTCCAAAGCCCAGGGTTCCAGGGACTCCACTGCCGGGAGCGTCCGCCGCAACTTCCCGGTTATCATCTTATAAGGGCGCCCCCATGGGTCCCTGTCTAGGGAGGACAATAAGTCCCCCCACGCCCGGGCCTTAGCCTCCCGGATCGCCGCCTGAAGGGCCACGACCCGGGTCCTGTACTCGTCATATAGTACCCTCTCCCCCTCCAAATCTCTCGTGGCTCTCCGACGAGACCTGAGAAAACGCCGGCGGTCCCGAGAGCATTCCCCCCTCATCACAGCTAGCTCCCGGGACCATTAGTATACAGCACCCTGGCGGGGGGGGCAGCCCGGGGCATAGCGACACTACACGCAAGAGCCACGCACCGGACCAGCCACCCCGCCTCTTTCTCCGTGCCCGCAATCGGCCCCGTTGGAGCAGCACCCCAGCAACCCGCAAGCAGCGCCGCCCGGAGGCGGTCCTCATCCAACCGCCTCAGACACTACCCCCCGCACCCCGCAGGGAGTTCACGAGGACGATGCCCCCCACCGGAGGGGGGAACCAACCTCATGGTGATATAGAGGTGGTCCGAGAGGGTTTCAACCCCCTCGGCAACCCCAGCCCCCTCTATCCAGCAAGGGGCGGCGGGGCTGGCCCAGGTGAGATCCACCACGGACTCACCCCATCAGCCCACGAAGGTGCTAACCCCCCTCCCCCCCCGGTTAAGGAGCACCAGGCCCAGGGCGGCCGCCCAGTCAAGGACCGCCACACCCCTTGCATTTTCACGAGCGGCTCCGAATGAGGGGAGGCCGCGTTGAAATCACCTGCAATGATAACTGGACCACGACAGCGGCGCGACACCACCACCCCCACTTGGTTCAGTAACTCTTCAAATCGCTCCAGGGGGCGACTTGGAGGAGCATAAAGCCTCACCACCGAGACCGCCCCCCAGTCCACCATCACGTGATCCTCCCCCCTATGAATAATTGTTAGGGGGGGTGCACCCTTCCCTCGAACTATCGTCACCGTCGCCCCGCTGCTCCCCACCCAATCCGAGTGGGTGGGAACCTCATAGGGTTCAGCAGCGACACCCAGTCCCGCGTTCACGCCCGCCATGCTCTGGACAAATAGATCCTGAGCACGACGGGCATGATTTAAGTTAGTCTGCAGCAGTATCAACCCCGGCGCCATCAGCAGACAATGGCCTCCATAGGGGCTACACCCCCCCCCCC
>NW_014332924.1:0-17301 GCF_000341935.2 Cephus cinctus | reverse complement strand
CCCCCCCCCGTGCCGTCGCCCCTTCGTCACTAGGTGGCTGTTCAGCAGCAACTGTGGGGCGCTCGGCCGCCCCCCTATTTGTTTTCCCTTTCCTAGAGGTGGTGCACCCCTTTCCCCCTAACCTGTGCGTAGCGGGACGCCCACTGTCTGCACACACTGCGCAGAACGCCTCAGCCCAGCATCGGTTTGCCCGGTGTCCTTCCTGGCCACACACATAGCAATACCCGGACCTGTCCCGGGTGCCCCTGCATGCATCCCTTACATGCCCGAACTCCAGGCACCGGTAGCATTGGAGCGGACGAGCCGGAAAGGCATCGACTATCGCCGAGACCCAACCAACCCTTATCCGCCCCTCCGCCAGCAGCCTCCTGGCACCCGCCGCAGGGCACCGAGCCCATACCGTACCCATACCCCCATCGATGCGCCTAATGGCCCCGACCCTGATGGACTGAAGGTCCCCTTCCCCCACCTTGTGGATCGCATCCCTAACCTCCTCAGATGTACACGAGTCGTCAAGGTCTCTGACTCTGACCTCCGCCATCTTTACCGGGCGAAATATCCTCGCGTTATCATCAATAACCTCCTTGAGCCTTGAGGCTAATTTATCCGCTTTCTCAGCCGCCGCGGGGCCAGTGATCTCAAGGATCAGCGCAGGCCCGCCGTTGCAGCCCCTCTCGGTCGAACCCCAGCAATCCCCATCTCTTCAAGCGAGATGCTCTTCGCCTTAGCGAGCGCATCGGCGTACGTGCCCCCTCCCTCCCTAGGAAGCGTAATGCTAACCGCCGCAGAACGGGGGGGACGCGGCAAGCTCACAGGTCGGGCGGCCCCTTCTCGCGAAGCCCCCCCCGTCGGTCCCCCGACCGGAGCGCCCCACAGTCGGAGTCCGCACAGGACTCGCGGGGGCGCCCGGCAAGGCTGCTGCCTTGGGAGCTTCCTGCTGTTTCTTCCCCTTTTTCTTCTTCTTCCCCTTGCATTTTCGGGACACTTCCATGCAGTCCCCCTCTGAAGGGGGCGCCAGCTGTACATTACCTCTCCTGCTAGTGTCCGCCATCTCTGTACGGGGGACCATCCCCTGTCGGGTCACCGCGGAGGAGAACGAGCGAACCGGACCCACCGCCTGCAGTATCTCCGACCTCATGGCGCTAAGCTTTTCGTCGATGAGGCGGCCCATCCTATGCACTATTTCATCAGGCGATGCACCTACCCGCGAGGCTGTAGTGGAGGAGGCAGCGGAACTCCCCACCTTTGCTTTTAGGAGCTCAACTTCCTTTGTTAGTCGGCTGATGTCAACCTCCAGCTTCCTAACCCGCGCTTTCAAACGAAGGTTTTCCTCTCCGAGTCCCCTCCCTACACCCTTTTGCCGAGCTCCAAAACGGCCGCTTCATCCACACGCGAGGATTCCTTCAGGATGCTCACATACCCACCCTTAAGGTTTTTTGACGTCCGAGCGACCCTTTCGATCTCCCTGACCTTCTGCAGTACCTGGGAGCTGAGGTCTACTGCCGGACATTCCCGCATCTCGTCCCCGAGTTCATCGAGGGATGGAATCCCTCTATCGCCCGCTTTCCTAGGGCCTGGGGGCGCCTCCTCGCCCTGATCACTATCCCCCGCTCCCACGAAGACCCTTTTAGGGGCCAAAGTGACGCCACTGCCATATGGCAGGGCCCGCTTTCTCCTAGGTCGGTCGTCCGAGACCAAAGAGCTCAGGGAGAAGTCAGACTCCTCCCCAGCCTCCGACTCCGAGCCCAGCCCAGCCGTTGCTATCGAGAGCGACGACCCCGCATTCGAGCCCCCTCGCTGTACCCCCTTCCTGGTTCTCCCCGCCAGCTACCTGGCTTCGGCGGAGGGGGCATACTGCCCACTTCAGCCACACTCCCCACCTCTGTCGCATCCACCATCTCAACCTCATCCCGTACCGATGAGGTACCCGCGCCTACCCCGCGCTCACTCCCCTCACCCTCCCCCTCTACATCTAGGTTTTTTGTTTTATTATTAAATTCATCCGTCTTGTTCCCACGAGTATGGTCGGAAATAAAGGTCACCGAGCAGAGCCGCCATACTCGGGGAAGCCTGTGTACTCCGGGGTTTCGGCAGGTGCCACCGGAGGAACCGTTCGAGACTGCACCGTTTAACCATCATGCAGCCATGCACCCCTCGGCACGGTGTCTTGACCTCTTGGGTTTGGAGGGTGTGTATCGCTCTTAGTCTGATCCTTCAACCTGAACCTGCCCGACATGGTAATACCCGCTGTGGTAACCCTGGGTATACGTCCGTGCAGTGCCCGAACTGTTCGGGAAACACGTAGAGGGTCAGACAAATAGGGTCAAACCGCCTAACCCTCCTGCCGCGAATGGTTCGACATCTTCCGCTACTACTAACCTTTCCGAATTATTTATTCCGGAATCCTGCGATCCCATCTTTAATACGCGTTCCGAAGATCGTCTATTCGTAACCGTTCTCATCCCAGGATCATCACCATTCAGGATCGAACCGACAAGATCGAAGTTCGCCTGCTACCGAAGTTGAACGTACCCTGCCTACTTGCCTCGATGCGATTAAACGCTTCGGAATGGTGATAGACTTTGCGCGCAGCCCATGGCGATTCCGACGTTCCGATTCCGATAAACCAGACGATCCTATCCCATCCATCTTCTACCCCTTCGAAAATCTTGCCGATTCGTTCCGTTCCGCTTCCGCTTCCTGTAACCCTTAGAATCTAATTTCTTCCGTCTGGCCTTCCAGTACTAAAGACAGCACCGGAATTTCCCGCCTTACAACCGGACAGTCGAATCAGTTAAAAGATTTTTTAAAAGAACATCTACCTGCTACTTTAGAGAATCCTGGCTTGACAAATCCTACGGAACACGTAGTCGATGTGCAGGGGCATCGTGCAATCAAGCAGAGATATTATCCCGTATCACCTAATGTTTAAGAAGCCATCTATGCTGAAGTCGATAAAATGTTAGAGTCAAATATTATTGAGCCTTCTACAAGCGACTGGTCAAGTCCTACAGTGATGATCAAGAAAGCTTCCGGCCAATATAGATTTTGTTTAGATTTCCGTAAAGTAAATTTCGTTACGAATAAAGATGCCTACCCTTTGCCGTACATGTCCAGTATTTTAGACAAACAGTGTTCCGCAAAATACATCTCGACGATAGACCTTAGCCAAGCCTACTTCTAGATACCATTAGAGGAAAAGAGTAAGGAAATCACCGCGTTCATCGTTCCTGTTAAAGGACTATTTCACTTCCGCCACATGCCATACGGTTTAACGAATGCGCAGGCTACCTTCTAGCGCCTAGTCGATAGACTTCTAGGGCCCACGATGGAGCCACGTGTATTCTCCTACTTAGACGATATCATCGTAGTCACGTAGACCTTTGACGAAAATTTGGAGTGGTTGAAGAAAGTTCTCATGATAATTTTCACTGCCGGTTTAGAAATTAATCCGGATAAGTGCGAGTTTTGCCATTCTCAGGTTAGATACCTAGGCTTTTTAGTGAATAAACACGGATTGCAAATTGACCCGGAGAAGGTCCGGCCTATTCTCGAATATCCTTCTCCGCGTAACCTTAAACAATTACGTAGATTCTTAGGCATGGCGCCATGGTACCGAAGGTTCATAAATGAGTATTCCTCAGTTTCTACGCCCCTAAACCTATTGCTAAAGAAAGGCCATGTGTGGGAATGGGGATCAGAATAGGAGAGGGCATTTGAACGGATAAAATCTGCGTTGACCTCTGCACCGATTTTAACTTGTCCCGACTTTTGGCTTCCTTTCCTTCTACAAACGGATGCTAGCGACACTGGCTTAGGTGTAGTGCTAACTCAGGTTCAGAACAACGAAGAGCATGTGATCGCGTATGCCAGCCGATCTCTCACATCGGCCGAGCGAAATTATTCCGCGACCGAGAAAGAATGTCTTGCCGTAGTATGGGGTTTTAAGAAGTTCCGTTGTTACTTAGAGGGTTATCGTTTTACCGTTATTACCGATCATAGCAGCTTTCGGTAGTTACACCAGCTAAAAAATCCGATTGGACGTTTAGCTCGTTGGGGACTCGAATTATTAGAATTTGATTATGAGATAGTACATCGCAAAGGTGCACTTCATAACGTGCCCGATGCTCTGTCCAGAATGAACGAGTCCGGCCTGAACGCGATCACCGAAGATCCCGCTTTCCGAGGTCCAATAGATTCATGGTATCGCGTTTTCAGTTAATTCAGAAATTTCCGTATCGATTTCCGAATTGGAAAATAGTTGACGACCGCTTATATTTTCATCGTCCAGCTCCTGCGTACGTGGAGCTAATTACCGACTTGGACGCCTGGAAACTCGTGTTACCTGCCTCGTTACGTCCTAACGTCCTTTCCGAAGCGCATGCAACTCTGCAAGCCGGATACTTAGGCATAGAAAAGACCTATCTGCGCCTAGCTCAATCGTATTACTGGCCGACTTTACATCCAGACATCGTTAAATTTGTACGTGCGTGTGACCGTTGTCAGCGGTGCAAACCCGACTAAACTGCGCCTGCTGGACTCCTCGGAAATCGAATCATGGAAACCCCCTAGATGGTAGTAGCTTCCGACCTCATGGAATCGTTCCCTCGCAGCAAAGCCGGAGCCGCGTATATCGTCATGTTTGAATATCTCGTCACGCGTTGGCTCAAGTGCCGCGTAATAAAGAAGGCTAACGGCCCAGAGATCGCGAGTGCCTTCACAGAACTTGTGCTGGCTAGATGGGGCGCTCCGCAAGTTTTGCTTACCGACAATGGTACGGAGTACGTGAATAAGACGTTCAAACATCTAACACGGAAGTACGGCATCATGCATAGCACTATTTCGCCGTATCATGCGCAAGCAAATCCCGTCGAGTGGGTGAATCGCGTCCTCAAAACCATGCTCATCACCTTCATCGACCAGGACCATCGCGAACGGGATAAACATCTCCATGATTTCGCATTTGCGGTGAACATGGCCACGCATAGCTTTACCGGTTTTACCCCGGCGTTTCTTAATTTCGGTCGCCAACTAGAGCCCGTGAACACGGTCCGACACGCGATGATTTCCGTTGAGGCCGTCTAACCGCAAGACCCAAAAACGTGGACGGACAGGTTATTCCGACTCGAGACCGACTCACGGATCGATCCCCTTTGACCCCCGCATCCACCAGGCACCTCGGACATCTATTTCCGTTTCCGTCCGCCCGCTACCTTGACCACGCCACCAATCATACCCGTTGCAGTAGCCAACATCCCGTCGACTCCGCCTCCTAGGGGCAGCGCCTCTAACCCGATCACCCGTGTGGGTATCGCCCCCGTCGCCGCACGCGTGTTGGAACTCTTGGAGCCTGGAACATCGATATTCGGACTGTCCCGCACCCTGATCGTGGTTCTGCTACGGATGTGGACGCCACGGGATTACGCTTCGCGAGTGCGAGGGATGCGGATATGCCTATGTATTAGGAATGTGTCTATCTCGACGCCACCCCTAATTCGTTCTGTCTTCCGTTGGTCTCTTCCTACTTCCGTTTCCGTCGAGCATAAACTCCTGTTCCGACTTCCGTCCTTGTATCCTTGAGCTTCCTGGCCCTATTTAGCTGGTACCTCTTATTCGTAGTCCATGAGACTTCCCCGTTCGTTGCCTTCTTAGCGTCCTAAGTGTCTGATCGTACATGGGCTCTTACAAGTGTGCCTTGAGGGGATTGAACCCACTCCGTACGTACCCGTCACTTTCCTGCTTTTCTAAAACTTCGTCTATTTCGTTTTCTTTCTAGTCCGTTTTCCTTCTAGTCCGTCTTCTTCCTTGTCCGCACTTCAGTACTCAGCATCCCGATGACTACCAGAGACGAATGATAGTTCCTTTTTTGTCCGTCTTTTGTGCTGGTTCGTATGATCCTCTGGACTCCATAAAAATTAGTGTCGACTAGCTCTGCTAACACTATACTGTGCTACATTCAGACCCTCTCGGGTCATAGTCTCATAGGTTTTTCTTTTTCTTTCTGCCACTTCTTGGGACTCTTGTGTCTCTTTTGCCGTTTTTCCCCCTTTTCCTTTTTCGAGGTCACCGATTATTCCAGAAATTTCACGTTTAAGTTCACGTACCGATATTGTCGTGGGAGTCCTTCCCGGAACCGTCGCCCTTTCGCGTTGACTTAGGCTTTAGGTTTCTGCTCCACTGGCGAAAGGCCTCACTGCCGGTACGGTCTCCGGTCTCCGCTAAGGAGTGGGGAGGAGGGGGGGGGAGAAGTGGGCAGGGGGCCTCCCCACGTTGGGCGCCAAATTTGTGACGATATTTTTACTGTCGTCTACAAAACAGAACTCTACAAAATTCGGAAATCGGGAGCGTAAATGGTCTCGGCCAAATCGAAAAGGTTGGTTGGGCGCCAGGTACCCTCAAAGGCGCACCACGAACTCTAGGCTCGTTATCGGTACAGCAAAGGTCGCGAAAGAGGAGTAATCCGGGGTAACCGACTGCCACCAGGCAAACTAAACCTAAAGATGCCACCAGGCAAACTAAACCTAAGGGCACCACGGCCACGCAAAAGCAAATAGGGGCACCACGGTCAAGAAAAAAGAATAGAAACGTAATTAATCCTAAAGGTTACCCGGAACTCGAAAAATAGTACTAAATCAGGCCACCATACGTCCCACGGTACGCCGCTTCAGAGGCTAGCTCGTCGGAAGCGTCGCGGCGTTCAAGAGGTACGTAAGGAAGGAATCCATCCAAGGACTGACAGGGTATCGATACGAAAAACTATAATAAAATAATCCAAATTAATTAGCTAACGCACCAAAGCTGTATTAAGCAAAACAAAATTCCAAATAGTCAATAAACTCAATAGCACAGTAACAAAAGTAATAATTCAGGCATTACCGAAGGCGCGAGCGAAAGCCAAGCATAGTTTCACAAAAGTCTTAAATTTCATTCACAATAATCGGTATGCCAAAATCGGAAGCAATAAAATGCAAAAGAAATGAGAGCCACAAAATATAATTTAGGAAACTATAGACGCATCCTATTTATCGGAAAATCTTGGCAGCGAAGGAGCTACGCGTGAGCGCGCACGCGAGTAAGACGCGGGCTCGATACTTCTGTAAAACGATATCCATGGAAACTAATACGGTCGGAATAATCGAATGACTCGGAATAAACTAACAAATTCGTTTTGAAATAACATAACCAAATAACGATACTGATAAAAATCAGAACGCAAGGAACGGCAGAATAACGGCAGCGGAACGAACTGCGCGGTTCCAATTTTCCTATGCGCGAAAATATAACCGCAATCGACAGCAGTAATACGAAAGAGTCACTTAAATGAAATTTATAAAGCAGTATGAACCCGAGAAGACGACGAGACGCGCGGGTTCTTTTACCCAAGCACAAAATCGCGAATACAGAAAAAGTAGCACAATAAATAGAAAAGATCACAATAAATTAGAACAGAGTATGGCACATAAAAATATCACAGTCAGAAAAATATAATTATTATAACGAGTATTGTAACGTTCCGTCCTTATACCCCCCCATCCTCTATCCTTTTTCCTTCCTAATCACCCTTTCTCGATGATGGATACGTCAAGAGCCACACATAAGAGTGCATAGCGCACTGTGGATATGCATAACAGTATCTGAGAAAACTCCTCAATTCCTTGAATTCCTCAATAATCCTATCGACCTCTCACAGCGACGCCGATAAAGGAAAGGGAAACAGGACTGTTAAATATCCAATATTGCGTAATTCCCTTGAAACTTGTCACAGCAACAGTCATGAGGAAATAATATTAGAAATTATTACTTTTAATATTCCTAGAATCTGAAATACAGTCGACAGACTGAAAACAAATCAAACAAGTGCCCAGACGCTATAAGCCGGCACGCTCCGAATACAATAGAAATACCAGTGAGCCGGCACTTGAAGAAACCGCTAATTCGAATTAGTCAAATCAAATAATCTAATCCAATCATAAATCAAAATATTAAATCCAAAAAGCGACGTTAACACCTCGGATGGATAAAAATCGTTATCCCCACTAGTTTTAACGTATGCCTATCGAGGATATAAGCAGCGGCTTCCTCGATAGGAAATTCATTCGTTCATGTCTTTCTAGACTAGTCAACTAGACACTTGTACCCCACTAGACGACAAGAAGCAGTAGAAGTTATAGAAAGTTCAATTGTTAAGAAACCTGCACTCCTGAAAAGAGTTCCTGCAGCGACGTCATAGTGCCGGCGCTGTCTGCAACTCTCCAAAATCCACATCACCAAATACCCTTCCGAAGTGGAGATACAGCGAACGGAGGTCATTGTGACCATCTGTGGGTTCTGATCTGTACGATACTTGTTTCCCGCTGGACCACAGTCTTCGGACGCATTGTCCACTCTGCTGTATTGTGGCCCCAGCTTCTTCTTTCCTATTCCCTAAGGTAAATGGTTCGGCGAACGGAGATCATTGTGATCATCTGTCGATTCTGAATCTTTACTACACTCACTGCCCGCTGTGTCTCAGTCTTCGGACGCATTGTGCACTCTGCTGTATTGTGGTGATAGCACTCTCATCCCCACCCCAAAGATAATTGGCTTGGCGAACGGGGATCATCGTGATCACCTGTGGGTCCCAAATCATTATCACTCTCACCTTCAACTGGACCACGGTCTTCGGACGCATTGTGCACTCTGCTGTATTGTGGTGATAGCACTCTCATCCCCACCCCAAAGATAATTGGCTTGGCGAACGGGGATCATCGTGATCACCTGTGGGTCCCAAATCATTATCACTCTCACCTTCAACTGGACCACGGTCTTCGGACGCATTGTGCACTCTGCTGTATTGTGGTGATAGCACTCTCATCCCCACCCCAAAGATAATTGGCTTGGCGAACGGGGATCATCGTGATCACCTGTGGGTCCCAAATCATTATCACTCTCACCTTCAACTGGACCACGGTCTTCGGACGCATTGTGCACTCTGCTGTATTGTGGTTCCAGCTACCTCTCTCTCCATCCCAAACGGCTAGCAGAGAGAGTACATAAACAAAAACGCTTCTTGTCGCCTACGGTACAACTAGCAAACTAAAGACAATTATAAAGTGTGCGTATGTGTATGAGAGAGCAAAATAGAATAAAGGATACCTAGTCTGTAATTTATAGGACAATATATCATCATTGTTTTCATTTTAAAAACTCCAGTGTCTAATTACTTCTGAAGACGCCTGCCGAGTGCACAAACCCTACTAAAAGTCTCGTGATTCCTAAGGCTCCAAAATCACGAAACGTCTCAGTATTTAATTATCGTTGCAGCGGTAAGACGTTCTCGGAACGAGTAGTACAATTTGGAAATGGGCTGAAGGCGCGATATCGAGGAACGTCAACAAGAAAGGTCGCCTCGGAGGGCGGCTACCGCGCGAAGGACGTTCGCGATATGCAAAATTCACAAAGATTCCACAGGAAATATAAAGACGAAATTACAATAATGTTCGGCAACGATAACCAGATACGGCACACCAGCAATAAATCACAGAAATAAGAACGGAAAATATCGTATACTGTAACGCGCCCGTTACTAATAGCAGTATCGGTAAAGTCGATGGGCAAATAATCTTACCGACCGTGTATTTGCCTACATTTGTAATTATATTGTATTAGAATTGGTGTCACTAGGTATCATCCCTAATAGCCAATCAGACACGAGCATCCGCTTACTGGCGACTGTCGTGTCCGGTACCGTGCTAGTCGGGAAAAGGTAGTCGATTTATGTGGACGTAAAAGAGTATATCTGGATAGGTGGTTAATACTTTGTTAAGTAATCTTATTCATATTCGCCTATCTCTAAAAATAATTAACATTACTCTAGAATGAATAAATGCTCTATATACGGTCTTATCTTGGAAATGCAACCACAATTCATTACGTTTTTTATTATATGTTTCAATAAGCGGGTATCTTTCAAGGTAATAACTTTTTTCGGTGTAGCAATTACAAATGATAAAATTTAATATGTATTTACACTGTAATAAAAATAATGAAGGATTTCCAGTGCTATATATTTTCTTATTTATGATAGGACGAAACTTTACTATTGGAAATATTACTACATTAATCAGACTTAAAATGAGTGATATAACCTTCACTAGCATACCCTACCAGTAGGTTTTCTTTCTTCACTCACTTCTTTTTCTATATAAGTGGATAATTCATAGGATTCAGAAAATAATAAAATGTAGATAGAATCATTGAATTTCTATATTATAACGTATACATCGTTAATGATACAGATAATGTAACGCGCCCGTTACTAATAGCAGTATCGGTAAAGTCGATGGGCAAATAATCTTACCGACCGTGTATTTGCCTACGTTTGTAATTATATCGTATTAGAATTGGTGTCACTAGGTATCATCTAGGTATATCTGTAGACAATAATGTAAAACGTGGCGTTGATTCATACGAAACACAGATCTATTATTAATACTCTGCATTAGAGAAGGAAGATCTATCAATTATATCCGATCCTATCTTGGATGTCAAATATTGCCCAACCAAGGAATTATCTATATATATCAAGGATGATTGGCAAAACGACAAGATAAGACAAATCCCACTTGAAGGACGAAATAATAATACAATTGACGACTTGGTTGCTGATGGGAACATGGAATGAAAGGATATAGAGAATGGATCAACAGCGAAACACGTATCTTACTTTTAATTAAAATCGTATTCTTATGTCAATTTTATTATGTTATATGCATATTTCTCGACTAGTAAATGTGTGAAGATGAATGGGTTATGCGTGAGTTTTATATCTATGTTATAGCAAATGGAAATTTAATGTTAATTTTGGAAAATTTGTATCATTATAATCAGACGTAATATGAATATTAATTGATTTTGAATAGACATATATAACTTTCTCAAATGTTTATTTGAATTTCGCTACTTGTTTTTTAATTATTTATTTAACAAGAAAAGTATAATTATAATACAAAAGTAGGAATATTAAATTCGGAATCACACTTCAGCTAAATCAAACAAAATTTAGCCAAAAAGAAAAGAATTCAGTTTAATTTGTCCCAGTTCGAAAGGGGAAAATAGGAGAAACAATACGATTCCAATTATTCAGAATAAAGATGGCGTGGGCTCGCCACTAAATTTTACGGAACTTATGGTTCGGAAATCTCACAGTAATTTTGCAGAGTCAAAAGAATAATAATTTAACGGTGTACGATATCTTATAATAATCGGCAAAATAATATAACTAGGCAGCGGGAGAATCTGGTTGTCGAACAACAAAGCCGGTTAACCCAGGGTCAAACACTCTGGCAGGCAGATTCCCATGTGTACTGTGATGTACGCCGGCCAACGGCGTAACCGACAAATAATCCACGGCCGCTCCCAACGTGCTGAAATCTGGAAAACTATCCGAGATCCGAACTAAATCGGATTGTTGGGCGCCAGGTGCGGACTCTCCGCACCAACGTTCCTCCTATGGCCGCTTCCACGCGATCTCCCGGCTGCTTAGCCTCAGCTAGCTGAAATGATAGAGGGCAACATGGGGGCGACGAGAATCGAACTGTTCGGGGTACGCCAATGAAAACGTCATTCGAAGTTTTAGCGTCCGTTTATTCAAAATAAAAAAAGGAAAACAGAGCCAGTACAGATCGTCTGACGGATACAATAACAGGGTTAACCGTTCCCACCGTCCCTAGCTGGCCTTATCACGAGGGCGGATTCCTGCCACGCGGTCGCGATCCTACCAAGTTAGGTGGGCGAACCTCTTTCCTAGCGGAGATCTTCGCAGGTCAGCGTCTAGAACGCCAGGACCACCGATCTCCGCCCGGGCTAGGTGAAGGCGGCTATCCCGACCCTTCTTCGAGGGGAATCCGTGTAATAAGAAGGGCCACTCTCGGCGGTACTTACCGGTGTAGCGGCTTGTCCAATAAATCCCAAGGAAGAAAAAACATTAAATGGGCCGCTCGGGGCAGGAGGTCCTCGGCTCCGGCTGGCGATCCCTTGCGCACTTTCGCTATCTCGTACCTCCTCACTCACCTCGCCGTCACCCTTTACCCTTATTCCACTTAAAAAAACCAAATCGGGTACCAAAATCCAAGCCGCGTCGTCCACCAGAGATCCACAAAAGCCTAGCCAAGTCGTCAATACACAAAAGAAAATCCGCACTTCACTGTACACTGCCAGTAATCGTCCGCACTATATTTGCCACGTGCAACTCGGTCGATTACCAGAAAGAGATTCAATTCGGCATATCCAAAGATTGCCGAGTCCTATTGTTGCCGGTTAACCGAATTTAGCCAAAGGAATTCCCGCCTCACGGGAATTACTGGCCCCCTCATCCTCCCTCGTCTGGCGAGTGGACCAAAACAAAAATACCCCGCTCCCGCGGTACCTCACCGCCCAGGTCGCACGTCGGGACGATCAGGTGTCCAATGGGTGGTTAGCGGGAAGCGGGCGGTCGGCGGCCTCATCGGCGTAGGCTATTAGCCCTCGTGCCTCGCCGTCCGATCCGCCCTGCCGCCACCGCCGTTGAATTCCCTCCCATCCCGATCGCGCGACCCCCCGACGCAGACCCTCGAGTTTATCCCTTAAGGTAACGTGGTGCGCCCAAGCCAGGCGTATGATGCCACGTTACAGTACACTAGACGAAGATTCCAGAAAATTCGTTAATAGCAGAAAGAATAGAAATCACAAATCGTATGAGAAAAGCGCAAAATCGGAAACTCCAGAATATAAAATTATAACGGCACTATCGTCCTTTATACTATAATAGACGGAAAGACATTCGCCCGATAACTGCAAAACAATTTCGTCGCCGGCTAAAGACGGTTTAGCCGTGCACGTGTCTATAATCTTCAATAAGCAAAATCAGAAAATATGAAGAAAAGCGAAAGATCTCATCACAAAATAGAAAAGTAGAGCGTAAAGCTCAATATAATCAGCCCTCAAAGGCAACGGAACCAGCTCAACCGCAATATTCGCTCTCTATCTCTCTCTATTTTATCTTTCTCTCTCTTTCGGCTCGGTTCTCAATCCTCAAAACGTAAGTTCTCTTCAAAACTTCACACGACAATGAAGAATCGATCGACGATCTTCGGCAAGCGGGCACAGATGAGGCGGGACGGCACCGGAACGCGACGAACGTTGACGATGGGTAGCCGAGCTCTCCGGGCGTCGACGCGCAGTGGCGGAATCGACCGAGTGAAGACGAACGGCGATCCTGTGGGCACGGCCCTCGAAACTCGGTGGGCCTGGCGGGTCGAGGATGCTCAGACGGCTTCTCAGCCGGATGGACGCACTATCGTAGGCGATCGGCAGGCCTTAGGCGGGCCAGAGAGAAAAGCCTCATCTCCCTGCCGGCCGTATCGACGGCGGATACGCCCAGAGGGCAGTCCTCGCCGCCCGACGGAAACGGCGGAGTCCCCTCCCGGGTGCTCCAGGTCTTCTTCGGCTTAATGGCAACAGCAGGATCCTAGCGACATCCAGGTCGGCGGAACCGGCGGGCACATCGTGGTCGGTGGAAGAGGCGTGCTGTTCCCTCCAAGGTTGTCTCTGACTCATAATTCTCCAAATCGGCATCCACAGCCAAACGTAATCGCCACAAAATCTTCAAACTCCACAATGAGGATGTCCTGGCCCCACGCCCTTACGTCGTTGTAGAGAGACTCGCGTCGAGATGGATTAGAGCGTAACAAAACGCAAAAACTCAATCAGTATTATGAAACGAAATCGGAAACAACAAAAAGGACGACAATAGACGTTCACAAACGGAAACCTAAGAATGAAGTTTTGTACGGAATTTCGCTAGTCGATTGCCGTGGGGAGGACCCATTGGCGCACAGACCAATTGGACACAAATGACTTTTTACTGCAAATTCTGTCCACTTCTAAATAGATGGAATAGAATTAGGTACGAACGATGTCTTATTATAGTATATCGTATGTGGTGTAACATTAGTTTACGCTAGGTTTAGTTAGGTAAGGTTAGAATAGGGTGGAATGTTCAAATTTCGGAGACTGGGTAGGTTAGTGAATAAGTATATCGTCGGCGAGCGAGGGAAGCGAGCGAGTCCGACTGAAGAGAGCATTAAATCCTTGAAAAGGCTCCATCAGATAAACATAACTTACAGTATAGTTGAATTAATGATGAAATATCGCTCAAGAGGCAGAAATTCGCATTTGTGTCCAATTGGGTTTGTGTGCAACTGGGCATCACCCATTGCCGTGCGGAGCCTAGATTGATCGAGAAAATGAAATTTATTAAATTTTGTGGCGCGATTCTGAAGAATCACGTCACAGTTAACGCCTGAACTTCCTCCTTGTATGCTGAGCATCTACTGCTGCCAGCAATGTGAGCACAGTTGTCTTCGCGGCCCTTCGCGACGCAGTGCGCGCATTTGGCTTCCTTCTTGCATTTAGCGACTAGGTGGTTGTTCTCGCCACATTTCATGCAGCTTTTGGAGCGGTCTACCGCACTCTTGCATTTGTTGGCGACGTACCCGAAGCCCCAGCACTTGAAGCACTCCAGGGGATTCTCCACTCATCTGATCCAGCAGTTGACCCAGCCGATTTTGATTTTACCGAGTTCTCAGACTGCCTTCGCCGTTGCCACTGGTAGTCTCACCCAAGCCGTCTGGGTACCTCCGTATGCTTTCCGCAGCGGTTTGACCGCATCGAATAGGATTTTGGAGCCTTCTCCGGTGGCCTACTTCAGTGCTTTGAGTACCTCATCCTTGGTCGTCATCTCATCGAGGTCCTTGATCTCAAGTTCTTGCTGCGGTGTCTTATTAATAACCTCCGCGTCCTCTTCCAGGAGTTTGGTTATGGATTCCTGCAGGCCTTGTCGATATTCTCCTTCGAGAGGACGATCAACATGTTCCCTGTAGCCGTCTTCCAGATCCTGTCCACGCACTGTTGGGACGCACCGGCTGTTGCATCCTGCTTCATCTGTTTGAGAATATCGGAGTATGAATCCTTATCCTTCGAACGGATGATGAGTGTATCAGGTCTTGCCGCTCATTTCCTCTGTTTAGAGGGCTTCTTCTTCTTTCTCTTCTTCGTCTTCTTTCTCTCTTTGGCCTCCGCCACTCTGCCGTTTTGGAAGATTGGGTTCCCACCTGCGACGGCGGTGGCGTTCCTTGCTCCTTCAGTTTCTTTGCTCCTTTTGCGTCCGCGTCAGGCGAGGTGCGCTTCCGCCGCCGCAAATTTGGCGTCAGCGTTTCCGCATCAGTCTTCCGCCGTCGTCTCGGAAAAGTTCCGAGTGTGTGACAACATCGGCGGTATCAAGAAAGGCTGGGGCTGCGTTACCCTCGGCATAGCTGCCTCAATCTCCTTCACTCGTCTGAAGGCATCAGGGATGGCCGTTAACTTGGACTTAATCTCCCTGTGAACGTTTGGCTTCGGGTTAGCGAAGTTATACGATCCGGTGATCAGCTGCTCGAACCGGTCCCATGCTTCCGTCTCCTTCCTCTCCATACTTGCATAAAGTGCTGCTTATTAGGCGTCCTGCCCTTTCATCTGTGTTCGTTTTGTTTTTGTCTTCCATTTTTGTTCCCACGAGTATGCAGGATACTAAAAGGTTACGAACTCTCCAGGAGTAAAGCCACTGAAATACACCTGGGGTTAGACCTAGTACCCCAAGGAAATCGCTTGCAACACCATAACCCTGGTACCTTCCAGCCCTCGGCACGATGCCATACCTCCTTGGCTTCGGGTGTTTAGGACCGCGGGAGCTATTTTATTTCACTCGTCCGTCGCACGAAGCAAACAGCGAACACTCCCCTCTCCGCCACCCGGGGACACTCCACATAGTAGTATCACCTCTGTCTGTGTTTTGTGTGTGTGTGTGTGTGTGTGTGTGTGTGTGTGTGTGTGAGCGCGCGCGTGTGTGTGCGTGCGCGGCTTGGATTCAATGTCGTTCTCAAATTCCTAAAAAAAGGACGTTATTACTCTCGTGATCGCAAATTTTGTGATACTCGTCTAAATCGTTATTGATAAAGAGATTTGTATCCAAGATTGGTTCATGTTGCATTTGGGTCAAATCCATCGACAAGTTTTGATATTATGATATTTTTAATTTTTCGAAAAATCAACTTCATCGCTGTAACTAGCGCTTACTTTAACTAATCAAACCGCAATTCTCTGCAAGTATGAAGTATCATCTAGCCGTAATACATAATGTTTTTATTTCAATTTAAACTAATGATGTCACAGAATAGTAGATCAGGTCTGAATTGGAATTGACCATGGTGAAATGACTTGAAAATCGCGTTCTTTTACCTGGATCAGGTGTTCAAACGAAGCGGTGCTGCGCTTCCAGATTCACGATTTTCACAATACGAACCCCGTACCTAGCGCCTGACGAGAATGTGGCCGTGCTGAAAGCGCTTAATAAAATCTGTCGGCAGCTCTTCGACTAGAAGAATCATCATCTATGAGGAAGCCAAAGATTAAAAAAATGAGAATGCTTCCTCATATAGGGACTTCGTACACTACCTAAGGACGAAGCAAATTGCAAGTTTCAACTTGCGGCTTGTTCTTTGATCCTTAAGATTTTGTCTACTAATTATTTTTGGATATCGAACGATCGACCGATCGATGTTTATTAGCTTTCTCAGCTATTTGTTGTAAATTATTTACATTGTTCTACATACGTCTATAATGCACTTCATTAATTGTACTTACAATAAACTCATTTAATATTCTCTTGAATGTTAGCAGTTTTGCACTACCTTTGACCTCTGTTGGTAACGCGAGTTATAATGACTACAGGAGCATTACTGATAAGATACAGAGACAGCAGACACTGGAAACTGAGGTGTTTTTATACAGAACGATCGAGAGGACGCCAGTGAGAATTGACAGCTGAATCGAGCAGCATTACTCTTATTAATATTCATTAGAGTTAAGATGATTTTGTAATCATTTTTAAAAAGAATAAATTCATATCCAACAAAATTATTCGCGTTATACATTTTCACTCATTCGTAAAACATACTTTTTTGGGGCATTTCTAGTTCTTCTTAATTGTATTGCAATACCTTCCGCTTGTCGTGTAATAGGTTTGTAGATTTTATAATAACGATTTATAATTCCTTACTTCAATGTTCTTCATATTACTACATCCTTACTTCATATTCATATTCAGTTTGTTCCTATTCATCCATCCTTCTACTATACCTAGTGCCTCATTCATCTTTCTTTCCACCTCTACGCTATTTTCTCCAGTTACGTGTATTAGTATTGTAACGTTCCGACCTTATACCCCCCTATCCTTTATCCTTTTTC
>NW_014332923.1:1322344-1349629 GCF_000341935.2 Cephus cinctus | reverse complement strand
TCTCTGTACGATTTTCCTTTGGCATTATGATATATTACAAATTGCCGTACATCAAAACTCGTGTTCGCTTTGCGAGGCATTGTACAAGTGTAGTGCACGATGATCGACAAATAACTAATAAAATAAGGCTTAAACTAGAACGCTTGACTAGATTTGTAAATAAACATTGTCCTCTAATTTGGCGTAACTCGGCTTGAACATTGGAAAGAGCGCTACATTGTAAAGTGTCCGAATATTAAAGTAACGTGAAAATCGGACAATGTTTTATTTAAACCGTATTATTGAACAACTATTGTAAGTTATGTAAACAAAATTTACGCTATTGTTTATTAAGCGTATACGTCATCATAATCCTTAATCTTTTTTTTTTTTTTGGTTAGAAATTAAGTTATAACGTAATATACTAAAAATCTCATAGTGTCCGAATATTAAAGTTACTCACTGTAGTTCAATTACGGCTGCCTTTTGGATACCTTGCTACCACGCGTCCAAAGTTAATTGGAGGAGTCACAGATTTCGGGAAACGCCCCGCTTGCTTGACTTTTGGTTCACTTGGTTACTCGATTCGGGATGGTTGTTTGGTAGGTTAGCTAGTTGGTCATAGTTGGTTTGTTTCGTAGAAATTATCGACTCTGGTCAATCGGGATGAAGTTCAAGTGAAATAGCGTGTCGTGCACGTACGGAGTATACAGGATTTATCGAACGCTTTTCTCCGTTTCTGTTTCAGCAACAACAGCAACAAGCTCAACAGCAAGCTCAGCAGCAGCAACAGCAGCAACAGCAACAGCCGGCGAGTTCACCCGGAAGCGGTAACGCTGGAAAGGGCAGTCCGTCCCCAGGGAATTCGTCGTCCCCTGGTGGCGGCGCCTCAACCAAAGCCCAGACCGAACCCAAACCGGTCGAGTGCAATTTGTGCCATCGGAAATTCAAGAATATCCCGGCGCTCAATGGTCACATGAGACTTCATGGCGGATACTTCAAGAAGGTAAGCACTGCCAATCTTCCGTACCGTTATTACGATACATCTATAAGCAATCAATATCACTGAGGGACTTCGGATGAACATAGTGCAGCTCGTTAGGACTGCATCTGCTATAAAGTCTATCTACTCTCGAGATTCACAGGCGTATCCTCTCCCCTATTTCCGGGGATGTGGGAACGAAGAGGAAAAAAAAAGATAATAATAAGGTCAGGACGAAAGAGATGTTACCTTCGTCGAAATGGAAAGATCAGCATTTCCTTCGAGCCGGGCTCGTTCGCTCCTGATTAAAAATGTCTTTAACGAAGGCTTTCGCTGCCATTTATAGAAAAGTGCTGAAAGGATCGTCCAGGAAAGTTTTCCTCTTCTATTCGATCGACAGAAATGCTTCGGAGGGTGACTGTAGGTTGGTTGGACGAGTGGGTGGCATCGAAGGGTGGCTGGTTAGTCGGGTGGACTGAATAGGGGGTGGCTCTCGGTAGGTGGGTCCGGAACGAGAGTGGAATAAGAGGGGGGGGAGGGCCGGAGCAATGCTGAACGAATACGACTACGGAGGTGGCATGGGCAACGAGATAGAAAGATAAGGCGATGATCGAATCGAAATGAACCCATTAACAAGCTCTTTCATTCCGTCGCTAGTCTGCCCGAGCAATCCGAACGAACGTAGAAACTCGAGCAAACATTGTCTCGTCGAGCTTTCTCCATTATGCAGATTGAATCTTACTGGTTACTCTGCACTGGAAACGAGACTGGCTACCCACGTGCCGTTCGCCAATCTGCCAACAAGTTTGACGAGCATTAGCGAAATTATGGAAAAGTTTTGATAGTCCTTCGCGTTGAGTTCAGGCCGATTAATGGACCTAACTCATTCTTTAATGGGATATGAAAACTGATAGATATACGTGATATCATATAAAATCTCTATGGAAACGTACGAAACGTCCTGAAATATCTAGGGAAATAAACTCTTAGTACGTATTCATAGCCCTCTTTTTTTTTTTCTTTTTTACTATATTTCGATATTTTTCAAAGAGATCAAACATCTCGTTCCCGTATGACGCGAGCGTTTTCGACTTTTCGCAATACGATATTTCTGGCTACATACGTGCGCATCTCCTAGCGAGTTTCTAGCGAACTTTGTTTATCTACATACAAGAAACGAGTTTCAATATATTACCATGCCTGTAATATGCAACGAGGGTATCACGATTCGCACAAATTTTATTTGATACGTGACTATGAAGCAGAGCTTAATACCAGAGTTGAATATATTCGAAACATTGCCGCGACAAAAATAATATCGCGTTGCAAATAAAGGAAAAAATAAAAATATAGGAGAAAACAAAAAATTCATCAGATACGCATGTACAATGCGTACGTATATATTCATGTAACCAACTCATGTACCCACGTCTCTTCTACCTGCAGTCGACACTGTTCAAATTGATGAGTTGCTCCACGGATTTGCAATCAATTCTGCACATTAGCGGCTCGATCAATATTCATGACGCGAATGCCCCGTCAAAGACAGAGTTCAATTTCGGACGTGATATATCTAACTTCGACGTAGGAAATTGAGGTTCGCGAATGATCTCGATTGGCCCTGCCCGCTATTAGCGTTAGATGACGAACGTTCGGGGCTGTTAAAGGGGATGCGTTACTCACCGCTGATGAGGTACACTCTCTCCCCCTATACCAACCCTTCATCTCTCTCTCTCTCTCTCTCTCTCTCTCTCTCGCACACACACTACCTGTACCTATACTGCGACACTTACACAGCTTCGTAATTCACGTTGGAGGCTGCTGTATCACCCCCTATACCAACCCTTCATCGACGAACGTTCGGGGCTGTTAAAGGGGATGCGTTACTCACCGCTGATGAGGTACACTCTCTCCCCCTATACCAACCCTTCATCTCTCTCTCTCTCTCTCTCTCTCTCTCTCTCGCACACACACTACCTGTACCTATACTGCGACACTTACACAGCTTCGTAATTCACGTTGGAGGCTGCTGTATCACACACCAGAGATTCCATCACGAGATAATCGAATGGTGCCTCAATTAGCATCGCTTAGTGATTAGCTGACGCGTGTTCCTCACCGCCATATCAATTTCGCCGAACGGCTTCCAATCTGACCCGATTCGTTAAACCTGATGGTCCACGGACAAGTTTCATACATATAACATATACGTACGAAGTACAACGTACCAAGGAGATCACCCTACTGCCACCTACCACCTATCGAGTGACCCTTGAAAATTTGTAATAAGTTCTTCGACTTTTTTTTTTCAATGCCTTACCCTTCGACCCTTATGTAATTTACGCATGGTTACTGCAGCCTCAAGTTGGAATATCGCTTTACTTGGCTGCCGGATTTTATTCTGACATTTCCTCTCAGTCCTCTACTTAGGATTAGCCTGTACCTTAGATAAACGACAGATTTTTTGTTATTGTTGAAATAGATCCAGTTCGAGTGGGAAAATTGAGGAGTAAGCAGAATTTTTTGATAAAGACGCAAAGAGTAGGTCAGATTCTTCCCGAGGACCTCATATGGACCTCGACTTGTACTTTAGTCTCCAGTAGATAAACTGGACCGTTATCAAAGTTTTGATATCAGTTGGTTACAGCTAGCATGACTATCGCAGAAATGGACCTACCCTTGGACATTATGGAGCTATGTCCGGCGACATGACAGTTGTTATTACTTCTTTTTCCAGGACGCGGAGAACAAGAAGAGCGAAAAGAAGGAAGTGGTCGGGCCACCCCTTCAGACAGCATCAGTGAGCGTGAGGGCTCTCATCGAGGAGAAGATCATCCAGAAAAGGACAACCGGTACGTTTACATAAATTTGATCTAGTTTGTCTATATGCTATCTAGGTTAATACCAGCCGCGTTGAACCTAGCGAATAGAAAGCGCGGGGAACGTCTACGTGGGATACCAACGTAACGACGTTGATGGCTGCCTACCCACTTCTTCGAAAGTTACGAAACTTTGGTAACGCGCGCTGCTAAGAGCGTTGTTTTGCCCAAGAATCTCGCAAGATTTATGAGCCGCGTAATGCAAAATATTAGTCGCATTGTCCGCATCGCGGATGATAAATCGCAAGAGAGGAAACGAAGAATAGAGACACATGGAGAGCGAAAGAGATTATTATGGCTCTCCCGAAGTAGGGACGAGAGCCCAGAGTGATTTACAACGAAAGTAGCCTCGTTCGTTAACGATTTATGATCAATCCGTGAGATCACAATGAAGAAATCGACGGGATCGAAATGATCCTGGACAACCGTAGTGCCATGATTTCTGGAGGAGGAACATATTTCAGCAGCCCTCCACCGGCTAATTCTATATCGTACGCGGGAGGGTACGAGAGGGAAGGTATGCGCCGAGAAAGATTCACGACCACGTCGGCTCATCGCGTTTTCGCTTTTGCAAAATCGTTTACGAGCCATTTAACGGAAACATCAACGGCCATTATTTTTCGATGCTAGTACCGCCTCCCGAAAGACCCAGGCGGATCAATAAATAATTTGCTACCAACGGCAAAGCGTCGAACGCGACGTGTTGCTGACAACGTAGCCACGTTACGTGCTATATAGTAGTTCTGTTCTGCTTTCCCATCGTATACCATACAGCACATGTACACCTACCATATCCTCAAATTGGAACGGAGCATAGTATAACGTGTACATAAGGGATACCCGTGTAGCCGATAATACCAGTAAAATATCGAATCTATCAGCTAGCCACAGCGGAGCCTGTCGCCTACGAAAAAGGAAATATAAGACCCCTCGGTAAAATTGCCAGATAAATCTAATGAGGGTCCAAATACGAACGGAAGTACCCTCAAGCCCGGGATCCCTTTGGCAAATTGATTTCCTCCAATAGTTATACGTTCGTGTTCAACGGAAATTGCAGAGAATTCTATCGGCGTGTATTGCAGTGTACTGCAGATCGCTATGCGATACGTCATATCCCTCTCAACGTGAATAATCAATTGTTGCGGATTTTATTGCTGTTTGGAATATCCTTAATCCCACTTATACATAAAGCCGATATAGGAAGAGTATGACACTGAGACATATGATCACAGAGAGTCATCCCTCATCCCTGTTCTAGAAAATTCCTTCCCGTTTGAGCATCCTGGGATTTTATACGTTTCAGCCGGAACTTTTTATCTCGTCAAACTCACCTGGTACGGGCTTTACACGACCATATCAGGGCGCACCCCTAAAAGATATTAATATTTTAAAAAATGTTACGGTAAAGACCTACTGATCCTCCATGTGTACCTTTACAATAGAAACCCCTTGAAATTTCTTTTTTCAAAAAGCCTTTTCATCCCCCTCCTTCCAACCCTGACCCTTTATTCTGATATCCTTTGAGGGAAGTGACGAAAATGAATCTTGTTTCTCAACCGGTCTTCGATGTTTACCCTATTCTGAACACGTCACTATTTTTATCGTAGAGAATGATAAGAGGTACAGAGGAGAATTACATTTATCTCTCGGCATTCGACTTGACGGCCAATGACTTTGACGAAACAATTTGCAAGGCCGCAATCGAAAATTGCCAATTTCTTTAAATCCCCTGCAGCTTAACCACCGCTCGTCCAGCTTGACCCGACGTTGGGCAACGTAGCGTGTACAGCGAAAATCAAAGAGACGTATTCGCGTACAGGAAATATTGGAATACTTTCGTACAGTACACTGGCACAGTATGTACATTATTAATAGCAGAAAGACGCTTGAGATGAATTCAACGTTCAGCAATCATTAAATAGGGTTGCCGATAAATCGTTCGTAAACGGTTAAGATTAAACAGGCACTGGTGGAATCGTAAAATCCATGGGTTGACTAAGGTTAAAAACGTTGAGCGTGAATTTTAAAAAAAAAAAAAGGTACCGCTCGATTCCTCCCTTTTTTCCTCTTTGCGAATTCCCATCTACGTCGACACGGTGATTTGTGATTAGCGCACGATTTCAGATTGGGTACCGGGCGATGTCGTATTCCACTCAAGGGGGGTGTTTGGATTAATCGCTTTTCTTACTTACTCCCTACTGCAAATAACTTCCCTTCTTTTTTTTTTCTTATATTTCACGACTTCGATAATCCCGACCGTACCTTATTATCCGTATCTCTCGAGCAGATAGGTAAAACGAATTGAGTTTTGATTAGATTTTCAGCGCGTCTGATTCTCGCGCCAATTAGCGCACTACAAGGAAGTCAAAGAGGACCGAGCGAAGCGTAACGCGTAATATGAATCGGGGGCTGAGAATTCATGTCTGCTTGTCAGAACGGCATGAAGGCCAAGGGAAGAGAAGATTCTTTTGTTCCAACGCGGCATTCAATGGATCTCCCCTTTCGCTCCCACCAGATCGGCAGTTTCGCTACGGCCTGATATTTTCATCCCTATCTCGCATCCCGTGGATGTTTATTCCACTGCCTGACTTCACGCGCGTTGACGTCCTGATTGAAAAATGAACGTGCTCATCGCGTTCACTGGGCTCCCAGAGATTTTCGGCCCGGCTGTACACTCGTTTGCTCGTTCGAATGCTTTCGAAGCATTCACGGCAAATGAGCAATTTAATTGGAAATTTCAAATCACATCGAAACCTCTTGGACAGCTAATGGGGATTTGCTGTTAATTTCATTGAATTCCTGTGCCACTCGCCCCACCTGTACTTCGCTACTAGAATCATATTCGTTCTCCCCTCTCTCTCTCTCTCTCTCGTTCTCCCGTCCCTCTCTCTCTTGTTTCTGTCCTTGTTTCACCTATTCATTCCGTTCTTCCTTTCACTTTCAACCTATCGATTTTACTCCCTGCACTCGTGTATTTTCGAGTTTCGTAATCGTCGCAGGAAACGTCCTCGAATTTCGAGCTACTGTATAATCGCATATCGATGCGGATGATAGGAAGGAATTTTGCGAATCGTAAGATATTCGTATCTGTACTTACGATTGGAAATATTGCTTTCGTAGAAATATTTCAAGAATCATAATTTTTCTGAAAAATGTCTGGTTTTATGTGTATTTTAGCTTATCAATAGGTTAGAATGTAATCTGCGTTATTTATTGTGTTCTAGGTATCAGTGTTTTTTAAATGACGTTTAATCGCCGTTTTATTAGTTTAATTGCATTTAACGTATTTGCCTGTGTATAACGAATATCTTTTTCCTGCTCGTGCGCAGCAACGGACGCTAATACCACGCAACCACGTGCGAGTGCGAATGCGTTTACTACACAAAACGATGGCGCATCTCACGCAGTTGGTAAAACGAATTTTGCCGTTCCCGCACCACCGCCATTGGCAGCTGGAGAGAAAGTACGAAGACACTCGGACAGTGAGCATTTTCGACAGCCGAACGTCACCATGGCCAATCACGCTGCTGTACAAAAACAGCTGCAAGAAGCTCAGACGCAGGCACAGGCACAAGCACTTGCTGATATGATTTTAAAGGCAAGGCATTGTTCGGTTACGTTTGATTTTCGAATATACTTAAGAATTAAGGATCAATTGAATTTTCATGTGTTACAGTTTTTTGATCTTTAAATTATTTAATTTTGATATTTCAGGGCACTACCAAAATGGCTGTTAAGAGGGCCACCTCCGATCCTGGTCAAAGAGTTCAATTGACTTATCAGTCGCCTGTGCAGTCCACGACGAATCAGCAACAACAGAATCAATCGCAAGCTCAGACAACACCCGCAGTCACGGAGAGCTTCACGATGACGGGATATTCGGAAGATGGTGGATACTTTAGTCCCAGCTTGCAGGACGAAGTCTTTCAGCAGGTCACTGCAGTTCCTGATAGCGTCCTTCTACACGCAACGCAATTGGACTCTATACAGGTAAAATGAATGTCATTACAAATTGTGTGAAATGAGATGTATTTTTAGCTACATTAAAGGAATCTAAAGAATAGGAAAAGTTATTCTGGAATTGTATAATATTCTTGTTATGAATACGTTAGTGTTTTCTTAACGATATAAGAGGAAAAAAAAAAAAGAAAAAATTTCTTCCATTCATGGGAGATTACGAAATGTAATATATACTAGTTGCTTTGACGCCCTAATTAGCCTCTGTGTCATTATGCATTCCACGTTGCAGGTAGAAAACGTTTTAGTTTCAATTACGTCAACGTAGTCAGTACCGTTGAATCTAATAAGGGAAATTATCTACGTAGTTGGCATAGGGAACAATTGGTGCTTTCCGGATGTGCAGAAAAGCCCGAGGTTTTCTGTCTATCGTGTGCAGGGGTACCGGTAGTAGTGAAACTAGTCACGGTAATACTAACAGAAGCAGCAGAAGTAGTAGTAGTCGTAATACAACGGCAGCTACGTCTAATTTGGGAAGCGACGGCGAACGAATTCACAGGAAGCCATAATTGCCGAGAGAGATGCACGCCAGGAAACGACACAATTCCCGTCGAGTGTGCGCCACGTGAATCCCGTGCTGTAGAATAGTTTTCGGCGTTTCAAAATCAGTACGATAAAGTTCAACTTGGAAAATTCCTTTGCTTAGTTTCAGACAGCGAGTCTACTTCAGGAACAGACATCAGAGCAGCTTCAGGATATTTCTTTGGAGGACCGATTTTCCAGCCAGCACACGGTCAATCCGGACCTTCAGGCGCTGGTGAATTCACCGTTGCCGGACTCATTGGCGGAGTTCAGCACTTACGGTGCACAGTACACTGAGAGTCCTCATACCTTGCCAACGCAGTCGCCATTGCCATCGCCGTTGACCCGACACGACAGTCCAAGCTTCACCTATCCAACGCCTCCAGCCAGTCAGGAAGGCCTTCTGACCGGAAGTTTGCCACTCCTGAGTCCGCAAGAAGATCCAGAATCTGTTAGGCCGGTGTCGTCACCTTTATCAGCAGCATTTTACACTTCGACGATGTCATCCGCAGCTGCTGTGGAAGAAGCTTTAAGTGAAGTTCTACCTGGAGAAACGGAAGCAGATGCTGATTTTTATGGCGGCTCTCCTAATCCTCACTCGCCACTACCAAGTCCGTTGTCAGCTACTCCAGCGCCATCTCCCTTATCCTCTTTACCACCGTCGTCTGTCTCTTCGCCAGGTCCTGGAACGTTCTCGACCTCGAGCTTTCCTGTATCTCCTCATCACGCTTTACAGAATCAGATGATGCCTAATTCGGAAGATCCTCTCTTGTCCTCAAGCCCGAAGGACTTCACGGCAGGACGTAGAAAATTTGAATTTCAATCCTACAAGCTGATTACCAGTCAAAACCTTGTAGACTTTGGACTCAATGGCAACCTTGCTGGTATCGTTGTTGATAATAATGGAGAATTCAAACTCATCCAGACAGCTGGACTGCAGAAAGCTAATGTACTCGTTCAAGCCGGTTCTCTTAGTCCTGCTCTCACCTTCAGGAAAGAGATTCGCTTGGCCACGCCGAAAGTTGAACCTGGCACCATCAACGTCACCCCGACCGGTCTCAACGTTCAGACGCAGTACCAACCTAATCAAGTTCATCAACAAGCCATTAATCCAGCCAAGTTTCTCATACAGACTAGCAATGTTGGTAAAAATACTTTGAAGCACAAGACAGTTAATAGTCTTCCGATTCCTATCGAACAGATAAAAGAAGAGCTTCTAGACGAGGATGTCTTTCTCAGCCCCACAAGCATCCCAGCTAGTCCCATAAGGCAGTGCAGGAAGAGGCCAAGAATGGACGGCCATTATTCGAATTCTCATTCGTATCCTTCACGTCTGAGAAGAGCCTGTGACCGACACTGGGACAGTAGTTACACCCCTCCGCCAATCCTGGATCCTTCTCGACCTGGACCTGGTCTCTATGCGAGACTACATCAATACGAAAGAGAGTCAGAATTCAGTTCGGATGATTCCCAAGGAAACGACGGACCACCTCCGAGGATTAACATTGGCACCAGGTACCAGGCTACGATACCACCGGTTAGGTGCGATGGTGATCGAGGAAGAGGAGGTCCTGAGGTCGATCATCTTCTTTGGGATCCCGGCATAAACAACGTCCTCACCGACAATGAGTGTGAGCATTCGTATCCAAATTAAAATTTTATAACTTCAGATTATCATAATAATTATTACCTTCATTCGTACGCACAGTGGAAATGTATCTGCAGTTCGCTTGCTGCGCCGCTGTACCCGGCGGTGGTAGAAACAAGGAATATGCACTTCACCTCTTGCATATGTGCAAAGGAAATATACATGTAAGAGGAACTCTCGTATATTCATTTAATAATTTCCTTTGATTTTTCCTGTACATATTTTTTTTATCTATACCCGTTGCTTCTATTCAATTTCAGGAAGCTATGCTGAAATTAATGAGACCAACGCCGACCTTACCAGCCGAGCACCCGTTGCTCAGTTACGAATGTCACGAGTCTGATCGTTGGACACCTCATGAAATGGATGTGTTTCATCAAGGCTTACTCAAGTACAACAAGGATTTTTCTGCGATATCCCAGGACGTGGGCACCAAGTCTGCGAAACAATGCGTGCAATTCTACTACCTCTGGAAGAGGCTCTGCCCGGACGAGTACAAAAGGGCGAGGGCACGCCATGGAAAACCAAAGATCAAAAGCGAGAATAAAGATTTTAAGGACTCTAAAGACACTAAGGAACTTCGAGACGCCATTGCATCCGTCACTGAAATGGACTTTAGCGAGGAAAAGTCTATTCTCCATCGTACGCTGGTAAGTCTCATTTTTATGCTAACAAGTTTTACTCGTCCCTCCCGCATTTTTACATTACGCCGCCACGCGCGTCACTTACCAGCGATATAGATTTAATGAATTTATAAGAAGTAAAAGAAATGTAGCATTTAGCCAACACCTCTCGCCATTGTCGATTCAGTTGCAGACGAACGAAAGAGAGAACTCCGCAACCCTGACCACCAGTGAAGGAGAATTAAGGTTATTTGCGTATGACTGTCCTGATGTGAGTTTCTAGACATACACTCGCTTTACGTACAGTCATTATTAAACAAAGTCTAGTGATCGTTCAATACTTCTAAGCCTTAGTTGACTAAAAACGTAGATACATTGCTCTTTAAACTGAGTGTCCATACGTCATTCAGGACACATTAACACAAATTTTTTAAATATCAAGAAAATTTATTTTCCATGACTAAGTAAATAATTCAGTGCATTCGATGCGTCCCTTTTAACTACGAAAATCAAATGAAATGTTACTATGCGAAAACATCTTAATCTCTTAAATACTTTAATTAAAAAAATTTATTTTATTAGTCCATTTATCGTTCTTCATTATACGTGTTATTAGATCGTTCGAATCACAAAAGCAATGCGAGCGTAAGTCACCTAGTCGCAAAACAATTAAAAAACAAATTTTTCAAAAAAAAATTCATCGCTCCATACAAAAATATCGGTGAAACTTAATTAAAATGAAAAATTACAAGAGTTTACTACGTCACAGATTGAACGATCAAACTATAATAATATCCGTGTACATGTGAACGTTTAAGTGTCGCATGTCGTTCGTTGTGATCCGTGCCCTTATGCTTATTTCACAAGAACTGATCGTTGTGCGTTGTTTAATTGTCGTTGTCGTTTGGTTGTGTTGTTTATTTTGGCTTTGTGTTTTCTTTGTGTTGTCAGAGCTTTAGCGGAAGTGTAACAGTAACGATGGCTGGGAGCACCCATACCGCCCAAGCCGTCAAAACCGGCCACGCCACAGTCAACACCAACTCACAAACTCACACTAGTTCTGAGCAACTACCCGTGTCCACCCCACTTCACTACCCCTGCAAGATTTGCGGGAAGTAAGTCTCTAATCTAATCTAAATCATCCATTTCCGTATTTAACAGTACATCATATATATCGATCCAGCATAGATTTCGCTTCTAGGCAGAATCTTCCTGCACACGATAAACTCAGTAGCGCTAAACCAAGTATGACTCAGAACATATATCTGTATATACGTATACATATACAGGATTAACAAAGAGACTGGACAGTATACAGTATAATGTATGAACGTCATCTATATACAGAATTATCAGCTAAGATGTACATTTGCGTTAAGACGGTATACGATTTAAAAAATTTGATGTGACAACCATTGAATTATTATTTGCTTAATTTCGGTTCGCAAATAAAAAACTTAAAAAATAGTTAAATGCAAAAGTCATAGAACAAGAACAAAAGAGTAGAGATAAAAATCAGTTCGCATGGATAACATACATAATAAGAGAGATATTTGCGCTTGAAATTTTGTAACTTTTCGACTGACTTCCGATACTGGCGGAACGCCTTAGCTTTCGTGCAGCAACTCCACACCGAACATGCGATTCGCAATTGTTTTGAGGTACGCACTCAGTCAGACGCAAACATGGCTAAGACGTATTTCAATGTTATTTTTTGTATTGCAATTTGCAAGTCCGCATATTCTATTTTAGATTCTAACGACCAGGAACAGTCTATAATCCCGAAAACTCCCGAAAACTCCCGTAGACTCCAAAGTCTAAGGAACTTACGATAAAAATAAAATAGCATTGGAATACGTTTTCGTCATCGTGTACAGCTTTGCGTCTGACTGAACGTGTACCTTGAAACAACTACGAATCGGATTTTCAGCGTGAAGCTGCTGCACAAGGCCAGATTGGAAATCTGTCGGAAAATTACCACATTTCGAACACATATTTTCATGTATGCTATCCGTATAAACTTTGTTTTAATCCCTTTTGCATTTAACTTTGTTTCGATGTCATTTGAAATGGCAAAGTTAATTTTTTATTTACGAGCGGAAATTTGAACAAAGAATAATAACATGTGCAGTCGATGCGCAATAAAAGAATATTCTATAATTGTTACATCAGATTTTCGAAACTATGCACAGTTGCAGCGCAAACGTACATCTATAAATAATCCACTGTATATAACTCGTTCCAATATAAAGCGCGTGTGTACCCAAAAAAAACTACAGGGTACAAGGGTAGTCGGATAAAGCTTCCCGATCTTGTCGTCACGATCGTTAAATTGCACATCACAAACAGTTTTAATTATCACCATAAAGGCTGATACTAATACCAATTGTCATTTGCGATATTGATTTTACCTACATGCGGGAAAGTTCTACTTTGAAGCCTTTAACACTTAACAATTCACATGGGATACGTAATACGACTGATACCGAATAATTATTCTCTACGTAGTTTGCCATACATAGATATGGAACTTTAAAATTATATTCTCTTTTATTTCTTATTCTTACCTATTACGTATGTATTCAGTGATCGCTTATTAACATTCATAATGGTTACTTTGAAGATTGTGTTACCTTTCCTCTTTTTTTTATGAATTTATTCATAAGTCTGCGACTAACGACAGAATATTCAGATGAGAAAATTCGTAAGTTTAGAACGAATGTAAAAATGATTAACTTGTGATTACGTATCCCAAAAAATGTAATAGTCATCAAGTCATGTATATAAATTTATAGGAAAATTGCTTTTGAGCCCTCGCATCGTAATAGCTAATTGGCTGGCACTTAATTAAATAGAGGCTACGTTAAACACTCATCGATCATTTCAGGGTAGCTGTACCCTTTGGGCTATGTAATTGATAATTGAAATTCAATTTGACAACGTGTCCTGTTTGACCAAGCTATGGAAAAGTATGCCCACAGAGTACACATGAGATATAGTAAAACCCTTTACAGTATATACGCAATAGCAAAACTATCATAAAATCGTAAAATCTACAATCGTATGTTGAAGCGCACTTAATGATAGTTACCACCGTTATTCGACGACCAGGCGCATCATTTTAGATGAGCATAATCCCATAGCTTCGATAAATTGATATACTTGAAATAATGAAATTTTTATTGGACCACAAATATCAAAACGGGAATTCGACAAATTCACTTACGTTTCCGTTCGCTTTATCACCAACTCCCGTGCCCCTGCCCAACTCGACGTATTAACGCCGAAAATTTCACTGCTAATGCTCTTTACCATATTTTTTGTTATTTTTATATATATATTTTTTTATCTTTTCACGCACCCCGTGAAAATTCTTCTCCAATTTTCCCCATTTTCGTGTTTTAAGTAATACTAATTTTGCACAGCATATTTTAATATCAAGTTACAAATATTATTTCGCAAATGATATGAAACTGCTAAATTTAGCCAGCTGGAATGTTTTTGTCTTCTCTTTATAATTCTAACGATATAACATACTGCAGGAGCACTCGACAAGCATGTTACGTATTAACCACTATAATCCTTAACGAAAATCGAGGAACAAAAGAACATGGGTTGTCGAAATATGAAAATTACAATTTTCAGAGTACGAAATTTCAACTGATATACTTGTTCGAATTCGATTTTGCATAAAAATCTCTCTGTCACTTTCTCCTTCTCTTTTATTCCGTATCTCTCTAGTAGCTAGAGAATAATGGAACGTACACGCTCGATACGGCAACGGAATTCCAAAGCAGCCCCTGTTCTTCCTCATCGAAATTCTTCGTACCCGTTAAGCAATTAGTCGCTGCATTAGTCGCCGTTCTAGCTTTGCACGACATGCTTTACAGCATATCGCGAATATTTTCGCATCCGAGCTCAACTAATATCCTGCGTCACTGGTATTTTCACAGAGTTTTCAACAAAGTGAAAAGCAGAAGTGCGCACATGAAATCGCATCGGCCAATGCCCTCGCCCGATTCAACGGGACAGGAATCTAAGCGACCGACGCAGCAGTCGAATGCGCAACAGCAACACCAGCAACAACAGCAACAACAACAACAGAGCAACACGTCGACGCAAGCGCAAGACTATCAGCAACAAATATCGACGGGCAACAACGCCGATTCGAACGCGCACAACGCCACACACTTATGGCACAATCCAACGAGACTCAGGCCACCATAGGAAACTCGGTTAGCTATACTTAAGTTACCTTAACGAAGGCTGTAACGGTACGATAAGAGAAGTGATATCACGTGACGAGGTTAGGAAATAATTCGCAAATTTCCGAACTCCAAGTCGTGTTCGTAGTGAGATACTCCGTCTGGCGAAGTTACGCGATGCCGAAGATGTTCGCGACGAGCTGCGTCTGACGTATTCTCAGACAGTTCTTACGAGACAATTTTGTTTTCCCTCTTTTCGTCTTTCTTCCTATCTTCTTTGGCATCCTGTATAAACGTGACCAGGAATCAAAGTGGGAATCGCGAGTTCGTAAAGGCCTAAGACGTGCCGAGCAATCGACTGTTAGGAAAGGTTACATAACCTCCTCCGACTAATGCAAATTCTGCACAATGAATTTAAATTCGTAATCTAAGGAAAAGAATGCGTGCTAAGCACTCTTCGAGCGTCTAGGGCAAAACTCTGTTAGGGCGATACAGAGGACAGGGTACTTATTTAATGCGACGAACGAGCGAAGAGTAAGGGTTGGGAGGGGAAGAACAATGAAAATTTTCCACGTTCCGTACAACTCGCTCGTCTCGAAATTGGAATGCGTGCAGGCGTTCCTTCCTTTTTTTTTTCTTACTGAAAAAGAACAAAGAAAGGAAGAACCATGAATTGCCATGACGATCCGTTCGATCGATGCTCTATACACGGCTATAAAAAGTCTATCGAGGGGTATATGGCCTAAGCGATGTAGTGCGCACTGTCGTGTGATAATAGCGCAATGTTAATACGAGTGACAGATGCGCGCAATGAGTACGCAAATCATTGAGAACGGCGGAAAAAAGAAAAGTGAACGCGCGCTGTAGTTAAGCGACGCCGCCATAATCGACGACGACTGCGACTTTGGGGATGGAGAAATATATAATATTAATTGTGCACACGCGAAGTTCCCAGACTATGCCAGAAGACATTAACTGTTACCTGTTGCGTATTTCTTCATATTACCAGTTTTAGGTTGTTTCCTTTACTTTGTTCCTCTTACTATTCATCTTTCCTCTCTCTTTCATTCTTCCTCCCATGGACTTCTTTCGATCCACCGTTATCCGTGGCCGATCACGAAACGCCCGACCAACCGTCCGACAATGTTCGTCGCTACGAGACAGAGTTGACGAGGAATTCCTTAAAATCGATACGAAAACATTTATCGTTTTAATTAAAGAAAATATAACCCTCGTAACGTTTCTACGAGTTTCCATATTAAATACGTTTGTCTGATTGCTTCCAATCTTGTCATGACGCACATTGAAGACACGGTCGAGTGATTCGCGATCGGGATGGTCGATACGTAAGGTACCACTTGTTGTACGTTCATTCTAGATATATTACTTAGTTAATTAAATACTTAAATGTAATTGAGGAAGGATAGGTAAGCGGTATTCGCGCACGCATAGATTTGTTGAGAGACCCGATTTTCGTTACCTCTATTATTACTTAACACATTGATGATATTTGATCGAATAGAATTTTAATATATATATTGATGTAACTTATAATATTATTTCTAGATTAGGCGATTAGTTCTCTAAGAACATTGTTCAAGTTTCACTATGCAGGTATTCGGCGCCACCGACACCGGATGTAATATAACGATTATACATACATATATATATATACACACACGTGCATACAGGAACACACTATATTCATACACTCTCACTCGCAGAGGACACAGAGACACAAAATAGATTAAATCGCTCGATAAAACATTAATTAACTAATGCGATCACTAAATTACTACGTGTACATAATAACGTGTACATGACTGTACATATACATAAATGTCTGTATGTACAATTGAGAAAAAGGATTTTACGCGATTTAAGTAGCATAGGTTTTAGGTTGTTCTAGAAGGGATCTTATATATACTAGGTATATACACTTGGCTTGGTTTTTCTACCTTACTAAGGCCCTACGTGGCGAGACTCTTGCAAAAACAATGTCGAGTGGATACAATTTTTTATTAAGAGTGACAAACTTTTCTTTCTTGGCTCATTTATATTTTCCAATGGGATACCAATACGATGTTCCTATATACAGGAAGGTATCCTAAATAAGAAAACCGATCATGGTCGTCCGCGTTTGAAAGAAAACTTGTCTGAGTATAAATAATGAAAAGACGTCGTTGTACGATAGCTTAATTTTTATCGATCGTAATGAAATTCAGTTCACAGTCCCAAACTACGTAATTCAAGATGAAGTCATCGCTCTACATTTTCATCATTTACACTTTGCATCACTTTCATTGCTGAAGTCGATATGTAGGAACGTCCTTATTGAAAAACAAAAAAGAAAAAAAAAATAGAAGGAAAAAAAATGAAAAAGAACTTTTTATATTTTAGAGAAGGAGATACGATGCGCATCTTTGCTAGCTCAATTCTAAGCTATATTCTAACGGTACTTTTTACACGGTGTTAAACGAAGAAAAGAAAACGTTAATGTATATCCCAGTTTCCTTTAAAGGAACTCTAAATTGTTGTTCAAGAGGTTTGCCAATCGTAGACGCTATAACTCTATCCTAAAATATTGTTATTCATTGTTAACGCTCTTCTTCTTATTAACTTTTAACATTAAAATAAATCACGCTGAATATTTTAACATTTGGATCTTTTCTCGACTTTTATAAACAAGAGGGAGTGACCGGATGCTGTTTGAAACGATCTATGAACTCCGAACGATCTTTATTGCTAATTAGTCAAATCTTTGATACGCTCAAACGTTCAATAGGCAGAGGTCGAAGTTCTCGAAGAACCATCTATTATCTCTTTGTAATCGAGCAAGAAATGTCAAGAGCCCTCTTCGTCATTTTTGTTCTTTCTTGTAAAACTTTCCTCCCTCTTCCTGCAGCAATCTTTCAGTGCGCTTCATTTCTAAGGCTTGCCCCGAAATTTTACGTAAAAAAAAAAAATCTAAAACAAACTGAAAAATCAAAAGATCCGGCCACACGAGATACATATGTCTATTGTTATAACGTTCATTTACAGGTTCGCATACATAGGTAAATGAGTACGGACGAGAACGATCATTACGTAAAAACATAATTTACAAAAGTAACGATATCTGGATTTTTTCAACTTTTTTTTTCATTTAAACGTAAATTTTTCAAACTCATCGAATCTTCAGAATCCCCTGTATTTCTTTCTTTAACCATAAAGGGTACATCCAATTAAATCAATACGGAGAAAAGTTTTGATAGGTCGTCAGGGATACCGATGAAAAATGAATATTCCTTTTTTCCCCATTAATTAACTTTATTCAGATTACTTGGTAATTAATGTTCGTCTCACGATCGTACTCCTTTACTTCTACAGTTAATATACAGACGACGCGGGATTCAGTGAATTCTGTGTAACAGCCTCCAGCGCAATTTGAAAATGTCGTAGCGCCTAATAATCTATTGTACTATAAATAAGATTTTAGAACTTCGAATCATAAAGGTTAGTTTATTTAAGGAGTTGAAATTGTTATGGACTCCGGTCTAAAGGGGACGACGAAGTCATATAGATCGAATGCAACAAAATTAGCAGACATATCATTTAAGACAATACACTTGTTACAGAAACTAAGTTTCTACTAATATAATTACTATTGTACGTAATATAAGTCTTAAACGGACTTACAATTAGAGAATCAGGGGAATCGGGGTAGCTAGCGATTAAAAATGATGAACATAAGCGATTTTACCAGTCGCCTGTTTCGAGTCCGGAAAACGATAAAATTGTCGCCATCAATATCGGTCGTTGCTATTATTAATCAAATCAAAATTTACTCAACGCGTTCCGCCCACCACTACCAGCAACAAATCAAAACTAACTTCAAATAATTACTGAAAGACATCGATCCATTCGATATACCTAATTCGCGATCGCTATAACTCATCATGGTCTTCCACTATTGATTTCAACTTGGATTCTCTAGAATTTTACTCTCCCACGCTCCTCTGCAAGACGATTATTATTGTAAGAGAAAACCATACGTATTCTTGACTCGAAGTAATAATAGCGTGGAAATTATCGCGCGGCGAATCGCTGGAGGCTGTCTGCTCAGAAAAGCGGAGCAGGAAAAATTAACGAAGCAATGAAACAGTAACGAAGATACGCATGAATTGTACAAACGAGTCCCTCCACGTCACAGAAACCAAAAAGAAGTAACGATATATATATATATATATATACATCGATTGTCATACTATATATATATATATACATGGAGAATATATATATAACAAGATGATAAATATGTGATGTATTTAAATGGTATGTGGTATATGGTATTACATATTTGTACATAGGCGGACCCGTGCCATCAACTAGTGAGTTGTACCGATATTGTACTGACACTGAGCGAAGATCGATCAAAAACCGCGGTTCGCTGGATATCGAACAGAGATCGACAAATTCTTTATTATCTTGATTTATTTATTTATTATTATTATTGTATAACTGATAGAACATTTATTTTTATAAATCGAATTAGGACATCGTGTATATCGTCGATTTGTTGTCAATATACAATACTTATAATATATTACAGACGCATTTTTCAAGTGATAAAGTATTCTGATTTTATTGAATTTCAGTAGGCAAGCTTTAAGAGTCATTAAGCCCACGATCGTTCATCTCTGATCGATATCCAGTGATTTCAGTACTTTGCCAAGATTGGAAAAAAAAAAGATAAACGATAAGAAAAGTACAAGAGCTAACATCCCCGAGCGAGTCGTGCTATTAAGTGATGCTACGATAATATTCGACGACTGTCAGGAATCATGATTGAATATCGCGATAAATTTATTTCAATTTAACGACAATACCTTGTAACGTATTAATTAATCACGCCTAATATTTTTTGTCGTGCATTAGCATTTTCACGAACTAACATTTCCTGCTTTGACTTTAATGCAAGGTTCGATATATCTATTTATAATGTCTCATTCGCATTTTACAAAAAAAAAATTCTTCATCTTCGCAATTACGTCTATTAAGGTAGAATTATGTAGCGAACGTATTAACGCTCTACGTGAAACATACAGGTACTCAAAGCCATACTTACGCAGAGAAAAAATTTCAATGGTCAAAACAATTGGAACGAGGTTTACAGTGAAATTGCCAAACACAAATACTAAGAAACAAAAAAAGGAATTATATAAGAACGAAAAACCACATTAAACGAATGGCTAAACTTCGACCGTGACAAAAATATATTGGTACAACTCGATGAAGAAAGTGTAGCGTGGTTATACACCTGAGGAATGTGCTCAAAATACTGTATTAAAGAGAAAAAAAGTCTACTAAAGAATCATCAACGTTTATGCAAAATTACTCTTAACGAAGGAAAAAAAAAAATTATTATGGATTATCGATATTGTAATCTATTGTCCTCTTACTTATTACCTACTTTAATGTCTATCTCTATACACCAGCATGGTTCTTTATACTCTTCTATTTGATGTTACACTATTCTCTATTAACTTTTACTATTAGACCTATTGTTAATAGCGTTTTTAATGTAATAGAACTTGGCCAGCTGTAGCGTAGCCTTCGGATATGTCATCACGTCAAGTTGCATAATAGGAATCGACTACTCGCTATATTTAATAGCAAGACAAAATTTCGATTCCCTCATTATAGAAAGAGAGAGTGAGCGCGCGAGCGCGCGAGAGAGAGAGAGAGAGAGAGAACAAGAGCGTTCTTTACAAACCCCGTGTTTCGCAGTTACACAACACACGATGACACACGCACACAATTTTTCATACTTCATTAACTCTCGTGCGCACACTTATCAAAACGCATACCGAGAATGCTCAAAATTTTTCAAAAAAAAAAAAAAAGAAAAAGAAAAAGAAAAAAAACCATACTATTTTTCTCGTGTTTTCCTCCGACACTAAAGTCTCATATAGTAATTTTGTGTATATACCGAGAACGTTCAATTATGATTATTATTTTTGTCTTTCAATAATCATAATTGTTCTGTTATGTCGTAGACTTCCCTTAATTTATCATTACGCAATAATTACCAACAGAGGGACTGGTCTTCGGCTGTAGCAATACCTAGTATGACGTAACGTTGCACTGTCATTCTTTACGCACTTCTCTGCTCAACTAGTTCTTATTACCAATAATGTACTTATACGTTAGACATTGTTTGTTGTAAACTAGAATCTCGTTGTAGCGTATCACTCACTAATCCAGTCGCTTTAGTCGTCTTGCTCAATACACAAAGAGAGAGAGAGAGAGAAGGAGAGAGGACAAAGAATGGAGAAAAAGTAGAGCTTAAAGTCATCAGAAAGCAGGCTATCGCGATTGGTATATCAATGAAACAGTAATTAACTCAAATGACAAAACTTACAGTGTAAGTCGCTCAAATGTCGGTGCCATAAGCAATATGGACAATATAATATTAATTGTTTTAATGACTGTGCGGTAATCTACAGCTGGCCCAAGGAATTCGATTGTGCATTACAGTTATCTTCTCAAAAAATCGTCTCCCACCTACCACCCTCTCACTTGACGATTTCCCCCCACTTCGTGTGCGATCAATCATCGAAAGCTCTCTCGCGTGTTCCTCGCCAAATCTTGGACAAATATTCTGTTGCCAATTACCAATAACGCGTTGCGTAGTGAACGTACGAGGACGTTAATTATCGAGCCTGTGCTATACCTATATCTAATGTAAGTTCTAATTAACAGTGTGCCACTCTCTGCTAACGTTATCGTTCGATCAATCGAAAGATTTCATACGTGCATACGTGCATACGTGCATATACTTACCTGTCATCTATTGTTATTACCGTAGCGATCATCCATCATCTTGTTACCTGCGTTTCTCTTCGTCGGTTAGACTAGGAATTTTGTTCCTTGGGAATCCAATTTGCTCTTCGTCGCCATCAATCACAATGAACGAATCAGAGTAAGAAAGTTGATATTTTTCAATTTTTTCTTTTGACGGAAAACTGTAATGCGTAAAGTCATTTTTACACACCATTGAGTCAATTCGAAGTGCGATGTGATCTCGAGTTTGTCGAGTGTTGTTGATACGTGTGAATGGCCTAAGAAAAAAAAAAAAAAAAAAAAAAAAAAAAAAAAAAAAAAAAAAAAAAAAAAAAAAAAAAAAAGAGAGGAAAGAAAAAAATCGTTAATTCACACGAGTCGTAAATTCTTCTCGCGTACCGTCAACTGTCATTTTTAGGAGGCCTCCTAAACCCCATGATAACCGTGACTATTCGTCGTGACGTCGTTATTGACGTCAATGACGGAGGAGAGAGTGTACGAGAGAGAGAGAGAGAGAGAGAGAGAGAGAGAGAGAGAGAGAGAGAGAGAGAGAGAGAGAGAGAGAGAGAGAGAGAGAGAGAGAGAGAGAGAGAGAGAGAGAGAGAGAGAGAGAGAGAGAGAGAGAGAGAGAACGACAGTAATCAAATGAAAATTTAAAAAAGAAACTACAAAAGGTACAGTGGTAGACGTGAAAATAAAGCATAGCAGATTCGAAAGGATGAGCTGCTCCCCGAGTACGGCCAATTAGGCGCGAGAGTATATATAAACGGAAGATACGGTAAAATTGATAGACATCTAAAATGTGCAACAAAAGAGGAAGAGTTATTACGTGCAACGTTACCGGATTCGTGAGTCGGTTGTGCGCATGCGCGCGTGCTATCCGAAAGAAAATCAAACGGCTTAGCTAGGGCAACGAGCATCAGTGCATCAGTATTATATTATTAAAGAAAGAGATACTTGTACATTAAATTAGTAACTAAATAATTATATATTGCGTATACATACATACCACTTTATTTAATATATACATATTGAATATATTGATGCGATATATATATAGTCACAGATAAAAGGTATAATGAATATAACTGAGTATGTATAGAGACTAAAAGGGAACGGAGTACTTCGAAACTTGCTACGTAAAAACTCGATGTTATTTGTTAATAAGACAAGCTTCTTTTATTTGTCAGTGTCGGGGCTTCGGTACATTTACCAGTTATCCTTACACGCGGTAAAGTAACCTCGTCGATGGTAATACATTTTATATATGTATATATCTATATGCACATATAGATATATATATATACACCCATTGCGTCGAGGCCGACTTCGTGCTACGTGTTAAATTAGATCGACGGCCGTTGACGATCTCAAACCTATCTCGAACTCGGTCCTTTCCGGAATAAATGATACAAGCACGGTTGTGGCTTGATAAAAAGACATTAACGAATACGATGAGTAACGTCGAGACAACCGCGGCAACGATTGAACACCTAATCATTTTAAAATTGAAATTCTATACTTCTGCATCCACGTAAACCACCAAAACCACTACACCGACATCATCGCGCTATCATTAATATCCTCCATACACACACACTACACCACTTGAAAATTGAAATTAATTTTTAAGTCCTCGATAACAACCCCCCGCCCCCAGCCCACCCCATCCCCGAGAGCCTCGCGAATGCAAAAAGGGATCACCGTAAATCGATGAACTCTACTATGAAGAAAAAGGGGGAGAAAAGGTTTTAATACTCAGATGTAATAAATAATCTAACCGTCGTTTATAAATGTATGTATAAGATAAATAATGAATATATAAATGAATAAAAAATATATATATATAGATTATCACGGCAATGCATACGCAGTATATGTACGATGATATATATATGACTATTTTCTTCTATGCATATTGTGAGTGACTGGTGCGTGTTACTTCAATCTACGTTTGAAGGCGTGCTGCGATCGGTGTGAACCGCGAATTATGGCAAAAACACGTTATACCGATATATCGAGGAAAGATCGACGTTAGGTACGACGTTCAAATTGACGAAATGCTTTCGAAAAGATTTTTTTACTCGAGCCACATTGGATCTACGCCATCCCGCTGCCGGTCTCCGCTCGCTCGGCCACCCCAGCCCCCGCGCTCCCGCGAACAAAAAAAATGTTAAAAAGTAACGATTCGCATGCGAAAATATACGCGGACAGCTTGACAACTGTCTCGTCGTAATGTCTCTGTTCGCGATGGCAGTGCGTCTTGTAACGCTAGCTATTCTCTGACACCGAGCTATACAAATATGAGTGAACGACAGAAGAGGAGAAATGGGAGGGAGGTTGTGATCAGAGAGGAATTTAGGAGAAAATGGAACGGAAGTGGAGCCGGAGAGCTAAATAGAGAGAGAGAGAGAGAGAGAATGGGACAATTGGAAATGAGAAAAATGAATAAATATTAATAATGAAATATGATGTGGAAGCCAAGTGCCTTGTGTTCCGGAAACTAATCGTTGACTTTTACCTACGATATTAAAGAAAAGAGGAAATAAAAAAAAAACCGAAGCGAACCACGAGATGTAAAACTTGCCAAAACCCCCCCAAAAGAAAAAAAAATGTAATTAATGAACATTAACGAAATCACCGTGTAACTGATAGATATGTCTTTCGACAGGAGGAGTATAATTTCGCGCGCAAGCACGCTACGATGAGTGAACGAGAATCGGATTGTATAAACAATTTCAAACGGTACCGATCATACCCATACGGTGATTCGTACACTGTTATGGTGTTTCTTTTGGGTTTACAATGCAATTTAAATACACCATATGTTACCATTTAGTAAACTTCACTTCATTATTTTTTTTCTTGATTCGCGATTTTTTTGTGCTCGAGCTTTTTTAAATAAAAATATCCGCACTAGCCTAAACGACCCTTTGCACTCGGAACCGATCTTCAAAGTATCATGGTCATATAAATTTTCATTTATCCGTTGCGAATTCAAGAATTTTTAAAAAGCGTCAGATATTCCTATAGGAATAATAGTACAGTGCCAAAAAAATAATCGCGTGACGTGTACCTAAACGCACCTTAACGCCTAACACTCGTACATAAGCGTACGTAGCCTCGCATCCCTCGGTGTGTCTTCAGATTAACCGTTCATGGATCCTCGCGATCCGATCCTGACGATCACTTATCGTTCAGTCCAATAGTATCCTAGAAAGGGTTGAATTGACCTTAGAATTAATCTTTTTGTCCAACTTGGGTAGGACGAAATAAAAATTATGAAGACATATAGATCACGAAGATTTCGGTTTACAACAACCATAACGATCAGCAATATTTTTGCTGGATCCATTTGTAAACTGCAATCCCGATCGATCGATAAATTTATCCGAATCTAACTGATTACGCAAAGTGTTCGCGACAAGCGAGCGTCTCCTGTTGCACAGTGCGATGAGAATGCATAATTCGCCCGTTCCCGTAAGACCCACTCACCCCTTGAGCCAGACAATTTGCCAAAATTTCGGTAAAACTTCTAAAGTCATCTTAAACTTATTTAAAAAAGTCAATCGTTATTCCGATAGCAACGACGGACATAGGACACATATACACGCACTCCAGACCCTATGGGGTCTTTTTCATTCAGAGCAAAAATCGTTTGGTGTTGTGATAAATCTAGATGAAAAATATATATAAGATACACGAAAAGTAATGGGAAACTCGAATGTGTTTTTTCTAATGGTTCTAATATTAATATCTTCTAACTATTATTACCTATCTCTACAAGGAATTGATGTACATAATAGGATTCTGTAGCTAGTAAGGAATGTAAAAATCGATGACCGGTGATCCTGCACCCATGATATATCGTGATTCGCTCTATGGAAACTATATAGCCTATATAATTGTAATGGCTGTGCGTAAAGTGTGTGCGAAGTTTCGCTATCCTCTACTAAAAAGGCTTCGACGGGATTCTGAAGCCTAGCGTCTCGATGAAAACCCGACGTCAATCGATTTAGCACATAAGTAAAAAAAAAAAAAAGTAACAACCGGCACTTGTCTCATGGGTGCATAGAAATGGATGAAAAAGACCCTAAACTGACAATCCTCTAGTTAAAAGAAGCAAGAAAAGCTAAATGGAGAAAGAATAGAAAAAAAAAGTAACGGTTACAGCATGTCTCCGAGTATGAATGCACACGGAAAGTATTAATCTCTAAGTAAAAAAAAAAAGAAAAAAAAAAGAAAACTAGAGCACCCGGATTGAAGTAGTCCGACTTAAGATATTTTCTCGTCATCCAATCTAGAAATACTGTTTATCTATGCGTACGTGATTGGGAGTGACTAATTATGAATGAAACTGCATACATGTTCGTTTGCGTGTGCATGTGTAGGGAAGGAAGTGAGAGTGAAATTAGCATTAATTTTTAAAATATTTGTAAACAGAGGAAAATGAGAAAAAATTTCTTTCCAAATACGTCATAACGATTCACTCTCGCTTCTTCGTTATTGTCAGCTCATTGGGTTGCGTCTTTCTCGTATCCCCAGCTGAGACAATGAATATGCTCTAATTACTACGTGACGTGATTTCTACGACTGTCTCGTCCGTTGCGCAACCAATCGGACGTTTTTCGCCAGTACTAATGGTGGGTTTAATATAGTCGCGTTATCGCGGCGGGGGATATACGATAATTCGTTTTGAGTACATCCACGTGTGAGGACAAACCTGTATATACGGATTCCCATAAGATCGACAGGTTTCGACGCAGTACAGTTTGTCATTACGAGCCTACCGGGCGAATCAATCCTGCGTACAACAAATCTAGTTTAATCGTACCGTTAAGTGTGACTTTACGATTATTATTACGCTAATTGTAATAATGGTTATTAATTGTGTATAAATAGTTAATGAAATAATTATCGACAATTAAACTGTATCTACCTAAGCACAATCACGTGTAAAGATGGGAAGTGTTGGGGGGGGAGTGTGAGGGGGATGGGCAAGATACTAGAAACGCGAATGAAATACTCATGCGCGAAATGCATTAATTTAATTTCAATATAGTAATCACATTTTTTTCGTCCTTCGATATTCATGACGTTTAGATTGCATTAGCGTGCTTTACATGGCATTCAGATGGAAATATCCTGCACACGATTCTTCATGATAATTACACTTCTTTTGTGCTCCACTTTGCAAAACTTCGTTAATAATTTAAAATAAAAAACAAAATTACATAATGTCAAAAATAAAATCGACAGAAACTTTCATATTCACTTGGCCAAGTGTTATGTATCTCGCTGTGAATGCTCGTGTATGGGATTGGAGTACGCGCGGGAAAATTTCAAAATTCAAAATTGATCAGGACACACAATGACGTTTAACAATAAAAACTGTGCCAACCCATAGCAAATGTGAACGAACTAATCAAGTTGTTCAATAAAGATCGTCGTGATCGCGTAGATTGAAGGAGAATACTCGAGAAATGACGATGACATTAAAAAAGAGAGAGTAAAATGAAAATAAGATAAACATGTGAATATGAAAGACATATATCTTTCGGGGGGGACGCGTCGTAAGAAAAAAAAAAAAAAAAAAAAAAAGAAA